>NW_028239824.1:0-5000 GCF_047967505.1 Dipteris shenzhenensis | reverse complement strand
AGAGAGTAGAAGGATTTTTCACAGATCACTTGTAGATTCTATTTCTTCCACATCAGAGAATAATTCTCCCAAGTCTATATCGGTAGTATCGAAGCAGGAAATAGATACTACGGTGAATACCTATTTACTTCTGGGGAAGTTGAAGTAGGAACAGAATCTCCTTCTCCTTACTACTTCTTAAGAATATTAATGACACTGAAGTAAGTAGACTAGCGAATCGATTTGGGGGATAGGGAGGAGGTAGAGGCAAACACACAGGAGGGAGTTGAAAATGAAAGAATGGAATATCAAAATTATTTTGTGAATCCTCTTGTATCGGGTAACAACCGAAAGGTATTTCGTACTTCTATTCTTAGTATTAATTGAATGACGAGGAGCCGTATGAGGTGAGAATCTCACGTACGGTTCTGTAGAGTGACACTGAAACTGACTCATCTGTCAACTATTCCACAACTACACCAAAAAAACCTAACTCTGCCCTACGGAAAGTCGCCAGAGTTCGATTAACCTCCAAGTTCGAGATAACGGCTTACATACCAGGTATTGGCCATAATTTGCAAGAACATTCCGTGGTCCTTGTGAGAGGCGGGAGGGTGAAGGACCTACCTGGTGTAAGATATCATATCGTTAGAGGAACTTTAGATGCTGTAGGAGTAAAGGATCGTAAGAAGGGGCGTTCCCAGTGCGTTGCAGAACATTGTCGTAACTTGTATCATCGCAATGATTCCGTATCGGTTGTTCTGATATGTCAAATGCATAGCCGACCCGATAGTGGGAATGTTGCCAGGGGACCGAAGCCTGCTATTACGGAGATTGATTATTATCTTATTCGTGTGAAACAACTCGGTGTCCAGGGTATTGCATTCCAGTAAGTTGAGTCTTACCCGGACTCCCATTTATTTGGAAAATCTTCGAATGTCTTCTCTCTCTCAGAACGAGTTCGGACTACGATTATGGAGATTCAGTGGAGGTTTTGTGAACATTTGGTAATTGGATCAATAAACCCACGGACATTCTTGGTGAGATAAATGAAATACGGGATTTCCCTTCTCCTATTCGTGGGATGATGAAGAGGAAACGGATACTCAATGCCTAATGAGTAAATATGATTCATTGAAGTAACCCGAACTTACTTCAAGACTTTCTATTCAATCATATGGAAAGCTGCATTCGATGAAAGTCGCACGTGCAGTTTGGGGGGAGATCCTCGACTAACCGGCGGATCCACCCTACAATATGGAGTGAAAAAGCCCAAATAAGATTCTAAGATACAGTCGAGATAGAATCGGAATCCGACATATCTGTAAACTCATGTTACACCGGAGCAATGTAGCGAACAAAAAGAAAAATATAGAATCGGATCCGATTTATCGTAATCGATTAGTAAACATGTTGGTTGATCGTATTCTTAAAGATGGCAAGAAATCATTGGCTTATCAGATTCTCTATCAGGCTATGAAGCGGATTAAGGAAAAGACGAATAAGAATCCACTGTCTGTCCCGCGACAAGCAATACGTAGGGTAACTCCCGATATAGTAACAGAATCCAAACGTGTAGGTGGATCGACTTATCGAGTCCCCGTTGAAGTAGTACCTGCAGAAGGAAGAGCTTTGGCTATCCGATGGTTATTGATCGCGTGTCGAAAACGTTCAGGTCGAAGTATGGCTTTAAGATCAAGTGATGAATTAATGGATGCTGCCAGAAATTCTGGTAGTGCTGTACGGAAGAAGGAGGAGACTCACAAGGTGGCAGAAGCTAATAAGGCTTTTGCCCATTTCCGTTAGTTCCGGGTTCGTTTCAATCCACAACCTCTTATTGGTGGATTGAAACCTTCTACTCCGGAGCGCAGGGTATTAGGAATCAAGATACGCCAGAAGCATATGGATAAGCAGAAATTAAATAATGGGAGAAAGAATATCCAAGTCATAGGGGAAATTTTGTCACTGGTATAGTACCTCATGAAAAAGAGAAAGACTAGTGTCGAATCGTAAAGTCCATAACATCATCGACATGATCAACATGATCGACATGACCAAAGTGATCGACGCAATCGACGCAATCAACATGATCGACATGATCGACATGACTAGAATGATCGACACAATCGACACAATCGACATGATCGACATGATTGGCACTGCCCGCATCCCCGCGACTCCCACCATTCTCAACTATCTCCGCCTGGGGCGGACTACTCACCTCGGGGGGGGGGGGGGATGTCAGGCAACGCCAGCAGATATTTATCCTGTATGTCCCTCACCTCGAATCGATGATTGAGTCGTAGTACATCTAAGGCAAAGCTGGCATCTCCCATGATGTACTCGAGGAGCCGAACTAACGTTGACTTTCCCGTGGTTTATGATAATAAAAGGGAAATGCGTCTGAAAAGAGAGTCAAGGTTTGAAGAAGTATCGTGCGAAAACAAAGGGAAGTCTTCCGTTTCTTCGGATATTCAATCAATATTAGATTAGTTGACACAGGTGGGATTCTGTGATATACTATGGATCAACAGGCTCATCAGCTTGGGTAATCACCAATCGTTTCGAAAACCAAAAATTACCCACGACCGCAACTTTAGAAAGACGCGAAAGCGCAAGCCTATGGGGTCGCTTCTGCGACTGGATCACCAGCACTGAAAACCGTCTTTACATCGGATGGTTCGGTGTCTTAATGATTCCCACCTTATTAACCGCAACCTCTGTATTCATCATTGCTTTCATCGCAGCTCCCCCTGTAGATATCGATGGTATTCGTGAGCCTGTCTCCGGTTCTTTGCTATACGGAAACAACATTATCTCCGGTGCTATCATTCCTACTTCTGCAGCTATCGGTTTACACTTCTACCCAATCTGGGAAGCAGCTTCCGTTGATGAATGGCTATACAATGGTGGTCCTTACGAACTGATCGTTCTTCACTTCCTACTTGGTGTAGCTTGCTACATGGGTCGTGAGTGGGAACTTAGTTTCCGTTTAGGCATGCGTCCTTGGATTGCTGTTGCGTACTCAGCTCCCGTTGCAGCTGCTACCGCTGTGTTCCTGATCTACCCAATCGGTCAAGGAAGTTTCTCTGACGGTATGCCCCTAGGAATTTCTGGTACTTTCAACTTCATGATCGTTTTCCAGGCTGAGCACAACATCCTTATGCATCCCTTCCACATGTTGGGTGTAGCTGGCGTATTCGGCGGCTCTCTATTCAGTGCTATGCATGGTTCTTTGGTAACTTCTAGTTTGATCAGAGAAACTACTGAGAATGAGTCTGCTAATGCAGGTTACAAGTTCGGTCAAGAGGAAGAGACCTACAACATCGTAGCTGCTCACGGTTATTTTGGCCGTTTGATCTTCCAATATGCCAGCTTTAACAATTCTCGCTCTCTGCACTTCTTCTTAGCCGCTTGGCCCGTAGTAGGCATCTGGTTTACTGCCTTGGGTATCAGCACCATGGCATTCAACTTGAATGGTTTTAACTTCAACCAATCCGTGGTTGATAGCCAAGGTCGTGTTATTAACACCTGGGCTGATATCATCAACCGTGCTAACCTAGGTATGGAAGTTATGCATGAACGTAACGCTCATAATTTCCCTCTAGACTTAGCTTCTGTTGAAGCTCCTTCTGTAAACGGATAATACCTGTCTGGTCGTGCAGCATCACTAAATACCAAACCTCGCATAAGGTTTGGTATTTAATGGAGATTCGTCCGATGGAATGAATAGAAATAATAGTAATATCTCGCCATAATCTTACAATTATCAGTTTCCAATCTTGGATTCTGGGGAATCTTTGAAACACCCTTCTAGGATTACAGAGAATGGGAATCAAAGATATTCTCATTCTGATTAGCGGAACGCTTGTAGTCCCGTACCCACTGGAATAGATTGAGAATACATTTTTCACCTAACATATTTTTTCTTGTATTAATATATAGACGAATAATACGTACGCGCATCGAATGAATGACCCTAGTAGATCTTGTTCTCTCCCAGTTAAGAAAGCTGAATAGGGAAAGTAGGGGGCGGACGTAGCCAAGTGGATCAAGGCAATGGATTGTGGATCCATCACGCGCGGGTTCAATCCCCGTCGTTCGCCCATCAGGTTGGAGAACTCGTCTTTATCACTCGGAATAAAATAAGTTGATGAGGAGATAGATAAGACATAGATAGGTTTCTTCAACAATTCGAGATTCCCGAGACAGCTTCAGGTAGGTACGAATACACCCACAAATCACCACATCGAAAGTACTCACTCCATTGGGCCTTGAATCTTTCGATATTATCTATATAATGGAATGTGAGAGGTGGGTAGTATCTACCACATATAGATAAAGTGAAGAGAGATCATGAGGTAAGAGAAGTGGGAGAAGAAAAAGTAAGAAGTCCAGATTTATTCTCTGAAGTTCCGAAGTTAGCAGAAACCGATGGATTCCACTACTCATTTGAATCATTGAAAAATCAAGATCTAGGGGAATTTCTAATTGGTCTATTCTCCAGTTATGAACCCTCCATCAAATTATTTGACTTATGAATTCTGAGTTCAATCTTTTTACGGAATCTGCGCGATTCAATGAAGCGGGGTAATAGCGTGACTCCGGGAATCCTGATGTTACTAACAATACCAATTCCTATGCATCGTTCAGGTGAGAGAAATTTGATCGAAGGAGGTTCTATAGATCTAGCGAAACTAATTAATAGAACTGGTGGAGTAGTAAAAAAACCAGCAACAAATTCTGTTGAATCCTTCTATCCTCTTTCTCTATCAATAAGATGCTCACCTGCTGAAAAGGATAGAAAGGGAAAGACACGTAATTCTTACTATTCGGATTCAAACGGAAATATTTCCACAACTTCGACGAGGGAAGAACCGCAAGTTCCCATATATAGTGCGATGGATCCTTCGGTTTCAGATGGATGGAGGGTCCGGCTGATGAGGGATCCACTCCCCATCAAGAATATATCCAGAGATGTGACTGAGAGGATTGAAAAATCACTGGGGGATAAGAATCTA
>NW_028239823.1:45000-47910 GCF_047967505.1 Dipteris shenzhenensis | reverse complement strand
AGCGGCTAAGAAGAAGTGCAGAGAGCGAGAATTGTTAAAGCTGGCATATTGGAAGATCAAACGGCCAAAATAACCGTGAGCAGCTACGATGTTGTAGGTCTCTTCCTCTTGACCGAACTTGTAACCTGCATTAGCAGACTCATTCTCAGTAGTTTCTCTGATCAAACTAGAAGTTACCAAAGAACCATGCATAGCACTGAATAGAGAGCCGCCGAATACGCCAGCTACACCCAACATGTGGAAGGGATGCATAAGGATGTTGTGCTCAGCCTGGAAAACGATCATGAAGTTGAAAGTACCAGAAATTCCTAGGGGCATACCGTCAGAGAAACTTCCTTGACCGATTGGGTAGATCAGGAACACAGCGGTAGCAGCTGCAACGGGAGCTGAGTACGCAACAGCAATCCAAGGACGCATGCCTAAACGGAAACTAAGTTCCCACTCACGACCCATGTAGCAAGCTACACCAAGTAGGAAGTGAAGAACGATCAGTTCGTAAGGACCACCATTGTATAGCCATTCATCAACGGAAGCTGCTTCCCAGATTGGGTAGAAGTGTAAACCGATAGCTGCAGAAGTAGGAATGATAGCACCGGAGATAATGTTGTTTCCGTATAGCAAAGAACCGGAGACAGGCTCACGAATACCATCGATATCTACAGGGGGAGCTGCGATGAAAGCAATGATGAATACAGAGGTTGCGGTTAATAAGGTGGGAATCATTAAGACACCGAACCATCCGATGTAAAGACGGTTTTCAGTGCTGGTGATCCAGTCGCAGAAGCGACCCCATAGGCTTGCGCTTTCGCGTCTTTCTAAAGTTGCGGTCGTGGTAATTTTTGGTTTTCGAAACGATTGGTGATTACCCAAGCTGATGAGCCTGTTGATCCATAGTATATCACAGAATCCCACCTGTGTCAACTAATCTAATATTGATTGAATATCCGAAGAAACGGGAAGACTTCCCTTTGTTTTCGCACGATACTTCTTCAAACCTTGACTCTCTTTTCAGACGCATTTCCCTTTTATTATCATAAACCACGGGAAAGTCAACGTTAGTTCGGCTCCTCGAGTACATCATGGGAGATGCCAGCTTTGCCTTAGATGTACTACGACTCAATCATCGATTCGAGGTGAGGGACATACAGGATAAATATCTGCTGGCGTTGCCTGACATCCCCCCCCCCCCCGAGGTGAGTAGTCCGCCCCAGGCGGAGATAGTTGAGAATGGTGGGAGTCGCGGGGATGCGGGCAGTGCCAATCATGTCGATCATGTCGATTGTGTCGATTGTGTCGATCATTCTAGTCATGTCGATCATGTCGATCATGTTGATTGCGTCGATTGCGTCGATCACTTTGGTCATGTCGATCATGTTGATCATGTCGATGATGTTATGGACTTTACGATTCGACACTAGTCTTTCTCTTTTTCATGAGGTACTATACCAGTGACAAAATTTCCCCTATGACTTGGATATTCTTTCTCCCATTATTTAATTTCTGCTTATCCATATGCTTCTGGCGTATCTTGATTCCTAATACCCTGCGCTCCGGAGTAGAAGGTTTCAATCCACCAATAAGAGGTTGTGGATTGAAACGAACCCGGAACTAACGGAAATGGGCAAAAGCCTTATTAGCTTCTGCCACCTTGTGAGTCTCCTCCTTCTTCCGTACAGCACTACCAGAATTTCTGGCAGCATCCATTAATTCATCACTTGATCTTAAAGCCATACTTCGACCTGAACGTTTTCGACACGCGATCAATAACCATCGGATAGCCAAAGCTCTTCCTTCTGCAGGTACTACTTCAACGGGGACTCGATAAGTCGATCCACCTACACGTTTGGATTCTGTTACTATATCGGGAGTTACCCTACGTATTGCTTGTCGCGGGACAGACAGTGGATTCTTATTCGTCTTTTCCTTAATCCGCTTCATAGCCTGATAGAGAATCTGATAAGCCAATGATTTCTTGCCATCTTTAAGAATACGATCAACCAACATGTTTACTAATCGATTACGATAAATCGGATCCGATTCTATATTTTTCTTTTTGTTCGCTACATTGCTCCGGTGTAACATGAGTTTACAGATATGTCGGATTCCGATTCTATCTCGACTGTATCTTAGAATCTTATTTGGGCTTTTTCACTCCATATTGTAGGGTGGATCCGCCGGTTAGTCGAGGATCTCCCCCCAAACTGCACGTGCGACTTTCATCGAATGCAGCTTTCCATATGATTGAATAGAAAGTCTTGAAGTAAGTTCGGGTTACTTCAATGAATCATATTTACTCATTAGGCATTGAGTATCCGTTTCCTCTTCATCATCCCACGAATAGGAGAAGGGAAATCCCGTATTTCATTTATCTCACCAAGAATGTCCGTGGGTTTATTGATCCAATTACCAAATGTTCACAAAACCTCCACTGAATCTCCATAATCGTAGTCCGAACTCGTTCTGAGAGAGAGAAGACATTCGAAGATTTTCCAAATAAATGGGAGTCCGGGTAAGACTCAACTTACTGGAATGCAATACCCTGGACACCGAGTTGTTTCACACGAATAAGATAATAATCAATCTCCGTAATAGCAGGCTTCGGTCCCCTGGCAACATTCCCACTATCGGGTCGGCTATGCATTTGACATATCAGAACAACCGATACGGAATCATTGCGATGATACAAGTTACGACAATGTTCTGCAACGCACTGGAACGCCCCTTCTTACGATCCTTTACTCCTACAGCATCTAAAGTTCCTCTAACGATATGATATCTTACACCAGGTAGGTCCTTCACCCTCCCGCCTCTCACAAGGACCACGGAATGTTCTTGCAAATTATGGCCAATACCTGGTATGTAAGCCGTTATCTCGAACTTGGAGGTTAATCGAACTCTGGCGACTTTCCG
>NW_028239823.1:12500-35000 GCF_047967505.1 Dipteris shenzhenensis | reverse complement strand
CAGAACATCCCCCCCTGTGGGGGGAACCCCATCGGGAAGAATTCCCGGGGGTGGAATCTCCGGTTTTACAATCTAGTAACAAGTCGAGCGAGTAGAAGCCTTCGATACATCTAGACTCCGACGAGGACAAAACAAAGATTGATTGATTTGCTTATCCCAACCATTCAGTACTCTGGAGTAGGGATTCTCGAAGAAGCGACGCTAGACTCGGATCCTTAGAAGCATTAGATTGGCCAAGAGAAGGGAGGGTATGGAGTCTTCTATCCATTATTAGAGCTTAAAATAGGCATGATATTGAATCCTCTATCGGTTGATCGACTATATGGTTATAGTCCCGATTCGGCATACGGGTGTGGGAGAACTACCTCATTACTGAGAATCTCGAATGTGGATAATGTAAATCTTCAAAGATACTATCGGTTTCTACGATATATATTATGAGGAGGTACCTCCCCCTCCCCTGACGTAAGTGAAGTATTATCCCTATTGAAGGGAGGTACATCATCTAGACTATCTTCTATCCTACTGGAAATGGATGAATCTCCCCGGGTGGGATTTGAACCTACGACCAATCGGTTAACAGCCGACCGCTCTACCGCTGAGCTACCGAGGAAAGTGGCAGATGATTCAATCCCATATACTTCCAGAGACTCTTGTTCCTTGAGCCGCCCCTTGATCTGCAAGACGTTAACCACTCGAAGACCCAAAGCTTTCTTCGAGACTTCATGAACCTCGCGTACACCCTAACTCTCATTATAGGAAGAAGCAGTAATGATAGCAATCCCTTTTGCCTTCTCGGATAGAGCCTACGAATCGGGGGGGGGGCTGGTGTGGAAGATCTCGGTCATGGTTGATCTTGGTCGTGATTGATCGCCCCCCCCCCAACCCCAAGATGCATATCGATCGATCACCAATCACTAGTTTCTATTTCTCCTTTTCCGGAAAACATAGTAGAATAGTCACAGGATACTTATAGAGGTATAAGGAATATCTTGGAAAGGAGAAGAAAAAAACTCTTAGGAGACAAGAGAAACGAAGGCAGTTAGCAGTAGAATAATACCAATCATCAATCCGAATGAATAAGAAGATACTCTCCCGCCCTCCCCATATCTTGCGCTTTCTCCACCTATGGAACTCAAAATACCGGTGCCATTAATAATTCCGTCAATTACCCATTGGTCGAAAAGAAGAGTTAACTCACCCAGGAATCGAATACCTCTCACTAGAAGGATATCGTAGTAATGATCGATGTAACCCCGGTTGTGTGACCAGTCCCCAATGAGACGGTTAAATGAACCCATAGATTGTTTGGCAAAAGGATCAATATCACCGCAAGGTTGTGTGTGAGAGGATATCGGTCCATAAATCACGTAGGAGATAGATATTCCGGCTAGTGATAGACCAACCGAACCTGCTGAATCTATTAGCAATTGTACCAAATTTTCGGGATTGTTGTTGTCCTCTGAAAAGCCTGCAAGGGGAGTTAACCACTCGGATAGCAAATCGGGACCAGTTTCTCCTCCAGCGAGATTGACTCCTATTGATCCAACCAACGAAGTTGGTATCGACAGTACTACTGAAGGCAATACCATCGAAACGTCTGATTCCTTAGGATATAGAGACTCAGAACGAATATTGGACTCTGCAGAAACTTTTCTATCGACTGAATCTTCCCCGTCATAACATCCTGCTGAATCGACTCCTTCGTCTCGCGGGGGTGGAGGAACATCATACCCATCTCCACTCGTTGCTATCGTTTTGGTGTTACTCCGAATGACACTATTCATAGAGGAATGGGATGAATTGGTACCGCCACCGGCGCGTAGATTCCCCCTCAAACGTGAGGAGATAGATGCGGAACATGTAGAAAGCAGTTGGAACTGCTGTGAATGAGGCTATACATCCGGGGGAAAGGAACGTAGCCAACTCTTTGCAATAATTTCATCTTTGGACCGGAAACGAGCTAGAGGTGGTATACCACAGAGAGAGAGAGTACCTGAAAGAAAAGTGATTCCAGTAATTGGCATATATTTTCGCGAACCACCCGTGGGAGACATATTTTGACTTCTATTGGGAGAGTATCCGACAACCCTTTCCATCGAATGAATTACTGAACCGGATCCGGGAAATAGCAAAGCTTTGGGATGGGCATGTGTAATGAGGTGAAACAACGAAGGTTTATAAGCACCGAGACCTAGAGCCAGCATCATGTAGCCCAATTGAGACATAGTAGAATAAGCTAAACCTTTCTTGATATCCTTCTGGGCAAGAGCTATCGTCGCTCCCAGTAGAGCCGTTATTCCGCCTATCCAGGAGATAACATTCATGCTTAGAGGTAAGGTTTCAAACAATTCAAGCATTCGAGCTACAAAAAAAATTCCCGCAGCTACCATAGTAGCGGCGTGTATAAGAGCCGAAATAGGTGTGGGTCCTTCCGTTGCATCGGGCAACCATACGTGGAGTGGGGATTGTGCAGATTTAGATACCGGACCCAAAAATGGTAGAGGAGCACATGTATTGGCAAGGGAGGAGCCGGCGCTGTTGTTATCAATCAACTCACTAAATCAATCACACGATTCGCGGATCTCGAAAACTACCAGTTATCCAATACGTACCTAATATACCCAATAATAATCCGAAATCTCCTGTACGATTAGTTGCAAAAGCTTTTTGGCAGGCATTAGCAGCACTTGGTCGTGCGAACCAAAAACCTATCGGCGAGTAAGAGCACATCCCTACTAATTCCCGAAAAACATGAATCTGTATTGGATTGGGACTGAACACTAATCCTGACGTGGAGGCAGTGGAGAAACTTAAATAGACGGGAAACCTTACGTATCCCTAGTCGTGACGCATATGACTATCACTGTAAATCATAACCAAGACACCTATGGTGGTGACTGATATCGACGTAATGGAAGTAAGTGAATCAACTGAAAATCCTATCTTTTGGAGAAATATCGTCGTTGGGAATCCATGACCATGAGTATTCAAAAGTGGAGCGACCAGTAACTTGTTGCCAGAATGTTGCGATAGAGACGGACATAGCTGCGGCTAATGAAAGAACACTGAGCATAGCACGTATACGACGAAGGCTCTTAGTGGCTTTTGGAAAAAGAAACGATGCCAATCCGATCAAACCAGAGGTTACGAATGGGCGTGAGGGGACAATCCCAAGCACATTCATAAGATAATTCCATAAACATATTTAACCCGGGTTGGAACTCTTTCTGTCAATAGTTGTCAGATATATGGAGCGTCGAAGAATGGAATATATATGGACAGGTGAGATCACGCGTATCAAACCGAATAATCCATTTGTTTCTCGTTCTGGTGCGAGCCCGGCGTCGAGACTTGACAGGAATCAAATGTGTCGGAGATACTTATCTAGGTTCCATTTTTTGACCCCAAACCGATTGAGTTGTTTTGGGTTATTTTTCACACGACAAGACTATTACGGATAGACATGCAGCAATTGATACTGGAGGAAAACAACTCCGAGTAGAACCGGGGAGATTCTATGATGTTCGTCACTTCGCTCTGCTTGGGCACAACGCATCAGAGTCCAATACGGTAATGTCGATATATCGAGTTTCATTGGTTTGTCACGGATCCAAAATTGATCTCGGACATCCCCGGCTGAGTAACGCAACTGCTAGGGGGCGCGTCTTGCATCCCTGTTTCGAGAGGAAGAAAGTGATACGGAAGATCCATTCTAAGAAGAAGACGCGAAGGAAATCGGGATACAGACAGGATTTGGTTCGATCTGTAGTAGATCCCATTTGCTTAAATGGAAAGGAGTTGGTTGGTTAGCAAATTGTTATCATAAAGAAGTCAATGATTCTTGCTGGGATTCTTTTGCATAGAATGGAAACCCAGTTCCCCCAGTTGTTCCCCTTCTAATGATTCTACGCAATCACCCCCTCCCTCATTATATTGATTCTACTCGTACGTATCAACATACTCGTCGCATTCATTTCGATGATAAAACCGAATAGATAGATTTCATTATGGCAGTTCCAAAAAAACGTACTTCTAGGTCGCGGAGGAAGATTCGCAATCATATTTGGAAGACCCAAACTAATGAAGTAGCATCGAAAGCTTTTTCTCCAGCTAAATCCATTTTGACTGGACGGTCGAGAAGTTTTTACTATGTGACAAATGAAAAAATTTCTGAAACTGGTCAGTAGTACTCCCCGGTTGTAACAGGAATTGCCGTATCAATAGGACGTGGGGTCGGTCGGAATAGATAGTGAACTATTTGTTTGTTGGAACGGGGAAGACGAGATAAGTGATTGTCAGGGAACTTATTGATGAATTTGGATCCCTAGTAAGTAGTACGGGTACATGTTGATATTATTGCGTGACGGTACCGTGCGGTAAATAAAATCCAAATACTAACAGAGTTGTATCAATGAATGTTGGTAATAACCACGAGGGGGGGGGGGTTACGTGCATGAAGAAGGAGCCCAATCCCTCTCTTCCTTCCTATGATACAAGGGTCTCGATCACGATCATCGATTTATCTCTATCCCTACTACGAATGGGTATGGGTCGATAACACCCAAAGAGAATCGGGAGATAAATCTGCGTTCCCGGAACGGGAACGTCTTCTATTCCGTTTAAAATATGTTCCGACCTCGTTTATTCGGAATAGCAGGATTTGAACCTGCGACCTCCATCACCCCAAGATGGCACGCTACCGAGCTACGCCATATCCCGTTATTCCTATACAAGTATAGCGCCGTATACCTAATCAACTATAGACAGGGAAGGTCCCTTGTTGTGCGTGTGTACTCTCCCCCAGGAAGATTGACGATTCACCCGAAGATGTGATATCATTAATTACGATAAGTATAACGAGTAGCGAGCCGCTATGGTGAAATTGGTAGACACGCTGCTCTTAGGAAGCAGTGCTAGAGCATCTCGGTTCGAATCCGAGTAGCGGCATTTAATTTCAACCTGCAGGCGAGGGCTGTGTCTGATACAACCACTGGGAAAAGCAGTAGGAATAGGGAATTCTCCCCGTTTCGACGTTTAAGGGGTAAACCCGAAATCTCCTGGGAATAATGGGTGGGTGGTACATACTCTCCAAAATCTCACTAATTCACTGGATTCTCCTCATTACGATTCACACCGATATAGAGCACATATTCGCTCACATTTCTTTTCTTACGCTTCTTTCCGTCACTCTGTTTCACCGGATGGGGCTGGCTCGCAAGCTCAAGAGACTCATTAGTTTGAGCGTTGGAGGTATGACAATTGCTTTCATCTGTATAACGGGATTTACGACGATTCGTCGGATTCAACCCAAACATCTACCACCGAGCAATCTACATGAATCATCTATGTTTCTTTCACGGAGCTTCTCCCCAATGCATGTAATTATGAGAATTAGGAGTCGGAACGAATGGTCAGGTGCAGTCACGGCACCAGGTGCCATGTCGACCCATGGATTCGCAACTCTGGGTCTTCCTGAGGAAATGCAACAATCCACACCGCTAGTACCTGCTCTGCAACCTCATCGGTTAATGACGCATGTAAGTATGATGCCACTAAGCCATGTGACTTCGTTATGTGGATCTCCATCAGCAACATCTCCACCGATTGCCACCTATGACGCAGAACAATTTTCTATCCCCGGTCCAAATCAAGAATTTCCTACCTGGACCCCCTCTCCGGGAGTGGATATACACTGCTACGAGCAGGCAGGAAGTAATCCGAGAAACAGTTTTCATCGACTATCCTTGAATTCACGTAGGTGCCGATTGATCCACCAATTGGACCGATGGAGTTATCGAATCATCAGCTTAGGGTTTCCTCTACTGACTGTTGGTATTCTCTCTGGAGCAGTGTGGGCTAATGAAGCGTGGGGATCCTACTGGAGCCGGGACCCTAAGGAAACCTGGGCATTAGTGACTCGGCTGATATATGCTATTCATCTCCATACCAGAATAACTAGTGGTTGGCAGGGGGAAGGGCCTGCTATTGTAGCATCTACAGGATTCTTCATTGCTTGGATTTGTTTCTCAGGGGTTAATCCACCAGGAATCGGTTTACATAATCACGGGTGGCTTACTTAATAATTAGGTAGAAGACCGCTAATTCGATCGGGGGGAGAGATAACAAAAAATGTTACCTCGTCAGATGCTTGAAGTGTTACATGTAATCAATTCGTGATTTGAATCAGAGTCTGCATGAGGAATCGCGCTGTGGATTCCTCACCCAGACATTCATGCAATTACGTCGCCAGCGGCATGGATTCCCACTGCCTTCCCTTATAGGAATTAATACCAGAACCGCTTCCAAGAGTAATCCTCATTGAATAGATATGTTCGACTACCGATCCAAACGATACTGCGTTTTATTGCCCCTCTACTATCCCATAAAAGAGTACGGAACCAGGATAGATAGTATTTTGTGATTCCGTAGAGATGCAACCATGTCTGGATACAGACCGATACCGAGGATTGGTAAAGAGAGACAAATCGATATGAATATTTCCCGCGGTCCGGAATCAACTGAATATGGATCCGAATAGTTGGATATTCTGTATCCGTAGAATATTCGACGTAACATAGATAACAAATAAATGGGAGTTAATACTGTACCAATCGCTTCGACTACTACAACCGATAACTTAGATATAGATGAATAATGCTGATTAGTCACTATTCCTGGAAATACCATCAATTCCGATACAAACCCACTCATCCCGGGTAATGCAAGGGATGCCATTGAGAAGATACTAAACATAGTAAATATCCTGGGCATTGGGGTAGCCATCCCCCCTAATTGATCGAGATAAAGGGTACGTGTCCTATCGTAACAAGTCCCTGCAAGGTAAAATAGAGCGGCACCTATTAACCCATGGGAAATCATTTGTAACACAGCTCCATTAAGACCCGTATCTGTCACGGATCCAATTCCAATTGTTACAAAACCCATATGGGAAATTGATGAATACGCTATTCTCCTCTTAAGGTTACGCTGACCCGGCGGAATCAGGGATGCATAAACAATTTGGACTGATCCGAATAGCACCAACCACGAAGCAGGTATGGAATGAGCATGAGGTAATAATTCCATATTAATTCGAATCAATCCATACCCTCCCATTTTTAGTAATACCCCAGCCAGCAACATACATGTGCTGTAATGTGCTTCCCCATGAGTGTCTGGCAACCAAGTATGAAAAGGGAATATTGGCAGTTTCACGGCATACGCCACGAAGAATCCTAGATAAGAAAGCACTTCTAGTGATATAGGATGTGATCTGCTTGCCAAATCTCGGATATTGAAGGAGGGTTCCTGGGTCCCGTAGAAACCCATAGTTAGGGCTCCTATTAGGAGAAAGATAGAACCACCAGCTGTGTATAGAATAGACTTCGTGGCTGAGTATAGACGTCTCTTCCCACCCCACATACATAAAAGTAGGTAGATTGGGATTAATTCCAACTCCCACATAGGAGAGGAAAGCGAAATGTCTCGAGAAGCAAACAGTCCTATTTGGCCGCTATACATGGCCAACATCAAGAAATAGAATAGACGTGTATTCCGCGTAACTAGCCAAGCTGCTGAGGTTGCCGAAGTAGTGACAAATCCTGTCAGTAGAATGAGACCCATGGAGAGTCCATCAATACCTGAACTCCGATGGGAATTGATTGAATTTATCCAACTAGAATCCTCCACCAATTGAATGCATTGATCATCGATATGGAAGTGACAATGAAAGATATAAATGATTAGTAGAAATTCCGATATACAAATGCCTGGGGTATACCACCGAACGATCTTATTCCCATTGGAGGGAAGCATTGGAAATAGCGAACCCGCCAGAATCGGAAAAAGAACAATTGTGGTTAACCAGGGTACGTTACTCATCGTGGATGGAAAAATATTTTAGCGGGGGGGAGGGGGGGGGAATCTTAATACCCCAACTCATACTCAATAGAATTGAGTATGAATCTTTGAGTATGAGTTGGAAAGAAAACGATTCGATTCTTGAATCTCTTTCTTGACCGATGAATCAATAAGCTAGACCCATACTACGAGTCGTCTCAGCTCCCGGATAGACGCGTACACTCGAGGAATCTGTTGGACAAGCGGATTCACGTCTCTTACAACCTACACAGTCTTCTGTTCTAGGAGCAGAAGCAATTTGATTGGCTTTACACCCATCCCGGGGGATCGTTTCCAATGCATCTGTCAGACAGGCTCTTACGCATTAGGTGCAACCAATACATGTGTCATAGATCTTTACTGAATGTGCCGTCGAATTTGTTCACTCCTATTGGATTGACGTGTCAAAGATATTCTCCTGTTGGGGTTGTTGAGGTGTACCTACCCTCCCCCCTGCCCCCTACCCCTTATTTTCCATTCAATCAAATCTAAGATTTGTATTGATTTGGTTTTTCCGCATCTACCTACATAGACACTCCGTGGGTGGAACTCTCCCATCATCCTCGTGAAATGAATGGGTTCTGCAATATGGGGAGGGACGGTACAAGACAATTTTAAGGAACGGGATAGGTAGGGATTCAGATAGGTATGACATAATTTTTCGGAATGAAATGCAATTGTTAGGGGGAAAACGACAGCATTACCAGCTGGATGTGATACACCTGCATTGAATAGCGATTCGCCCAAATAAATAGCGTCATCGACGAATCAATTACCATTTTAACAAATCAAATTGATCGATACGAGTCGATCTTCTATTACGCTGGATGACCGAAGCAATGGATAACCCAATAGCAGCTTCGGCAGCTGCAACGGCTATTACGGATATTGAAAAGATTTCCCCCTTCATTTGTTCATTGTCAAAGAAATTGGAGAATGCTACGAGATTTATATTAATGGCATTCAGAATCAGCTCAAGACACATCAGTGCCCTAATCATGTTTCGACTCGTGATTGATCCGGAAAAGCCAACGCGATAGGGATAAGCACCTAGAATCAGTCCATGTTCGAGCATGATGTATTAACACCCCGGAAACTTAATTGGTTAACCTACGAGATGAGTTTACGAGAAGTTGTAATTAATTAGAAAGATGGGGAGTCATCTCCAGACGACGAAGCAGGTTCTTCGTCGGGTCTGGTTATTCCTTCACCACGAGCCATTGTAATCGCCCCTACTGAAGCCACTAGGAGGAGGATAGAAAGGAGTTCGAATGGAACCAGAAATTGTGTTAACAATTGGTATCCAATTCGCTGGATGTTGTTTTTTGAGACTCCCCCCACAACATCCCTCGATGGGTCGATTGGATTTATATCAGACCATTTCGTATCTCGAATTGTAGTGGTTGATAAGATAGATAGACCCGTACAAGCTCCTAAGGCAATAGTATCTCCCATATTCCAGGAAATGGTTGAATTGGAATCTACTGGTTCGTCAATAACCGTTACGGCAGACACGATCGAAACATTTATAGCTCCTACATAGATAGGCGATTGTGCGGCAGCTACAGAATCGGCATTCGGTACGAGATATGGGAGAGATATACAGATAAACACCAGTCCCGATGAAGAGGCGGAATAAACTATATTAGCAGATAATACCACTCCTACACTTCCCAGTAGAATACCTAATTCGATTAGTATCAAGACAGATTCATAAATTGATTCAGGTAGATTCATTATGCCCAGTTATTTTGATTCTCCCATCTCACTATATTACTATTCAATAACGACGTGTATGTGTGTGACCTACTTATGTAGACACACCCCCCCCTATTGGTAGAAATAATTGAAGGAGGGATATCTCTGCATAGCAGAGATATCTCGATATTGAATCATCTCCGACTTACTATTTTTTCTAACCAGGGAGTCGGTCTATCTTCCAAACTTCAGACGGAGATTCAATTGACACCACGAGTGACAGTTCGATTATTGGGATCTCCTTTCGTGACTCCCCCAGATGAATAACTCAGAGTTGGAACTACTTGAATTGCGGAATCCTGGGAGACAGAGAGGGGCAAACGTCCCGGAGCCATTTGATCATAATTTGATTCGTGACGATCATAAGTCGAGGGTTCATACTCCTCAGTCATTGACAAGCAATTTGTTAGGCGGTATTCGACACAATTCCCACAGAAGATACGAACTCCGAAATCAATGCTATAACTTCTTAATCGTTTTTTTCTGATGCTTCTTATCAATCTCCGGTCGACGACAGGCAGGTTAATCAGACATACTCGGACACGTACCTCACAAGCAATGCATTTGTCAAATTCAAAATGAATTCGTCCACGGAATCGTTCGGATGATATAAGTTTCTCGTAGGGGTATTGGATAGTCACAGGTAAACGATTCAGATGGTCTAGAGTAACCGCAAAACCTTGACCAGTATACCTCGCAGCTCGTATTGCTCGTTGACTATAATCCTGGAATCCAGTTACCGTGGGAAACATGTGATAGATAATCCTGGGGGAGTTCCTTAGTTTCTAGAGATTGGATAGATTAAAATCGGGGTGACATTGATGTAAACTATGAGGGGAATATCTCATTTTAGAGATGGTAGTCGAAACGAAGCTGTCAGCAACGGATTTCCCGGAGCAACGGGCAGAAGAGATTTCCAGCCGAGATCTAGTAATTGGTCTATTCTGACTCTAGGTAATGTCCATCTCGTTGCGATAGAAATGAATAGGAATAGATAAGACTTGGCTGATGTGGTAATGACACCTGTTACTGCATCGAATACATCAAAGGATTCACTGCTGAGAGTCCGAAAGGGAAAAATTTGCCCTAATTCTTGAAGAAATGGAATTGGTGAATCCCATCCACCCGGATAAAGGACTGTTACAAACGACGAGGAAACCAATGAATTTGGGTAAGAACCAACATAGAATGAACCAGATTTTATACCTGAATATTCGGTTTGATAACCCGCTACCAGTTCCTCCTCCGCCTCTGGTAGATCAAATGGCAACCTTTCACATTCTGCCGATGGGGATATGAAGAAAGCTATAAAGCCTATAGGTTGACGCCGCAGATTCCATCCCAGAAAACCATACTTAGATTGTGTTTCAACTATGTCAACCGTACTTAAGCTATCAGATAATTATAGTCGACGGTACAATTGCTATTACCACCTCTGATTCGAAACCGTACATGAAATTGGGATTTCATACGGCTCCCCATAAGTCACCCGAGAGGGGGATTGGTAGTTAATCACTTCCTTTGCGCGACACCCCCCTGAGGAGCGTCCCAATCTCAACCAATGGGATTCTGTTTGCTACAGGGAGTGATAGCTTCTGAATCCATCTCAACCTTTTCAGTTATTTTTTGATATAATTCGGAATCTTCCACCGTTTCTCGGTGGAATGGGATTTACCGATACTTCTTTTATATCTCCACATAGATGGATCCCTACCTATCTTTATTTCAGCCGAGAAGAGGATTAGCCTGAGGATTCCTATGATCCCAATCCTCTTGAGACTACTACGTAAAGGAGATACTCGCATATATCAATAATTTTTTCCGCCAGGGGCAGAAAAATCAAACCGTTGAAAGGATTACTTCGTTCCGGATAGTCATAATCTAAGTAGATAGGAATATACTCGGGATTGGGATTTTCAAGATGTACTACCTAGTCATCCCTACCGAGGCTAAGTCTTTATCCAATTAAAGAGAAAAGAGATTTTATTATGCAACTTTTTTCTCCACCCTTCTCACAAATCTCTTGTGTATATTAGTGTTCCTGACCATCCACTCCCGCTCAATCCGGAAAAGAGGTTCAGTCCCTTCTTGTCCCCGCTTCAGGCCCTGTAAATCTATCCCGTACCTGGGGGCAAACAGTGTTTACTGCTCGGACATGCTTTCACTCCCGTACATGGGGGATGGGACTCGATTCACTCGCTGCAAGACGCTGTTCGATCTCACCCAGATGACTATCCAGTTGTTCTGTCAAATCAGTGAAAGATTCTTCATTCCGAATCTCTATATCGGAATAACCCTCTTCCCATCAATCTTATTCAGCGAGTCGCACGTGGGGATATGGATAGTACACATGGGGCTGGGGGTATTTCGTAACTAATTGATTGAGCAGCAGCTCTAAGACCACCTGGAGGGGAATATTTATTATTTGAACCATATCCTGCCATAAGTAGCCCTAGGGGAACGATACTTGAGATGGCGATCCAAGAGAAAGCACCTATACTCAGATCAGCTAGAATAATGTGCTGCCCGAAGGGTATCACCAAGTGGCTTATAAAGACTGGTATGACTACCACAGCTGGTCCAATATTGAATAGCCAAGTATCGCCCCTGGCTGGAACAATATCTTCCTTCAGTAGGAGCTTGACTCCATCGGCCAGGGATTGGATAATTCCCAAAGGACCTGCATATTCAGGTCCGATACGCTGTTGTACCCCCGCAGATACCTTTCACTCGAGCCGTACGATAACTAATACTCCTACTGTAATTCCTACGATAAGGGTGGGAATGGAAATCAGAATCCAAATCAATTCGGAAGAATCTCTCGAAACTCCCAATTTGTGAAATAAGTCAATCACGCGTTCCTCGAAATTTTTTGTACCAATTGCCGTTTCGGCGATCAACCTCCCCCATGATGATATCTATACTACCTAATATTGTCGTAATATCGGCTAGTTTCATTCCTTCTACCAATTGAGAGAGAATTTGCAGATTTATGAAGCCAGGCGGACGAATCTTCCGTCTCCGGGGAGAAACACTATCATCTCCAATCAGAAATATCCCTAATTCCCCTTTGGGAGCTTCCACCCTTACGTAATGCTCCTGCTCAGGTAATTTGAAAGTGGGAGAGGATTTCTTACCGACAAATTGATAGTCAAAATCATTCCATCCCATTTCCTTTCGTTGCTGACTAAGGCGTCGAGATTCCAAATTTTCATATGGACCTCCCGGAAGGAGTCTCGAGGCCTGTTGAATTATTCTTATGGATTCTCTCATCTCGCCGATTCGTACCAAATAACGGGCCAATGAATCTCCTCCTGTTTGCCATTGGATCCGCCAATCCGATTCGTCATAACATTCGTAGTGATCCACCTTGCGAAGATCCCATTGAATCCCCGAGGCTCGCAACATGGGTCCGGATAAGCCCCGATCTATAGCTTCTTCCCTACCAGTGACACCTATCCCCTCCACTCGTTTCAGAAATATAGGATTATTTGTGATAAGTCGTTCATATTCATCGACTTTTGAGAGGCAATAGTGGCAGGAATCCAAACATTTATCTAGCCACCCATATGGTGAATCTACCGCTACTCCCCCGACGCGGAAATAATTATGCGTCATTCACATACCCGTAGCAGACTCAAGTAAATCATAAATCATTTCCCTTTCTCGAAATGTGTAGAAAAAAGGGGTTTGTGCACCGACATCCGCCAGAAAAGGTCCGAGCCATGACGGGTGGGGAGCTATTCGACTTAGCTCGAGCATAATAACTCGTATGTAACTAGCTCTTCTCGGTATTTGAATATTTGCCAACTTCTCCGGCGCATTCACTGTTATTGCCTCGGTAAACATGGTGGCTAAATAATCCCATCTCGTCACGTGGGGAAGATACTGCAGAATCGTCCGGTTTTCAGCAATTTTTTCCATCCCTCTATGTAAATAGCCAAGTATTGGTTCACAACCAACGACATTTTCACCGTCTGGAGTAACAATAAGTCGAAGGACACCGTGCATCGACGGGTGGTGGGGACCCATACTCACTATAACTGGATCCACTTTCGTAGGAGGTATACCCATGAATTATGTTCCTGGTAATTTTTGCAGACCCTAGCTTCGGTAGAACTGGATTTCTATAAATTGGAATCGGCGTCTCTTCAATCTCCGAATACCCAAGTTGCTTATTATGTTATCGTATAAAGTCGGATCCTTTTTGGATGAATGAATTAAGAGACGCTTGCGTCTTCCCAATAATTTCCACAAACCCCTCTGAGAGGAGTAATCCTTGGAATGTGATTTCAAATGAGAAGTGAGTTTCGAGACTTGATCGGTCAAGTAGCATATTTGAGACTCAGCAGACCCTGTATCCCCTTTCTCACAAATCAACGTCGAATTGGTAGATATAGCCTTATCCGTAATAGTAGTAATAATAATTGTTTATCGAATTCATTGTATAGGATTTGCCTACTAATTCGGGTAGTATTGGTCCGAGCGAGGGAGATGAATACTCCTATAATCGGGGAAATCGTCACTCAATAGATTCGGTTATCGGTGGGAATTTGTTTCCCACCAACGAGTAGTTACAGCTCCGCATCTGATAAGTAAGGTAGGTATCTGCCCCTCCTTCTATCACACACTTGATTGAGATTACCAAGATGTTAGTAATATTAGTCGAGCAAATTGTCGAATCTACGTATTCTCCCCCCCGTCTCAAATAATGGGATACATGCGTATTCTGGGCGTGGCAAATCGACTTCCATTATTTGTGTCGAAGCGGAATCTGTTCATACAAGCTAATTCTTCTAAGCGATAACTGGGCCAAAGGAAACGTTTGATTTTCTGAGTCCCACTCAGGTCGCTAGACTCTTCACTCTTGTTCATCCATTCCACTCCAGAAGGGTAGCCCAAAGGGTCCCTTTCGGATTTCACGGAGCTCAAAATCAATAGGGATCTGAGAAATCGCGATTTGCGACGATGTCTCGGAAGCAGGAGATCTTCGATGTTATGGAGATAGGAGCGATTCCTATTCCTCTCCCCATTGATGAGTGACAAACGCAGCATGCACCCGCCAAATATATTTCTATTCAATCTTCTTTTGAATCTGTTTCGAAATTTCAGTGGGATACTAACCATTTTATACATGAGAATCTAATCATCGAATATTCGCGGTAAACGATGGGCTGAAATAACAAACAAATCATCTAGAATCTCGCGTTTCTCTTCGTTGAGAAAAAGATTCAACAAATCGCAATCTATACCCATATTGACACAGAAGGAAGTAAGATCCTGCTCATTTTCTAATACGTTGATGAGAGATATCAAATCCCTCAGTCTTTATAATTCTCTTTCTAATGCTTCGGATTCCCATTTCCATTGAAAAATATAATAGTGACTCCCCCTCTCTCTTAGAAGTATTTCATCCGAATCAATCTCTTCTTCCTGTAACCCGTAATCCGTGCCTAATCTCTGAAATCTTTCATTTGGGGTAGCGGGAACCCTCTCCCACAAAATAGAAGTCCCAGGTACAAATTTCGATCTTGTTTCGTATACATCCTTTGCTTCCGCGGGATCCGGAATTACCCACAACACCAAATCGGATTTCGGATTCAACTCACGTTCCGGATCAAGTATTCGTGGATGAGAAATTCCCTTCCCTGCAATAAGTTCTCTGATACGATTCCCTAAACGAGTTTCCCTTATCGCCGCATTCCACCCCGCCGGAAATTTTTGTATATCTACATCTCGTGAGGAATCAATAAAACTATGTAACAAATAACTGTATTTACGACGTTTATTGATATTTCTCACTCGATCTCTGAGGAAAGGGGTTTCAGTATATATGGAATAATCGTTTTGTCTATCACGAAATACATATTCATGCTCGGCGAGAAAACTTCCCCCGATGCTTCTGAATCCATATAAATTTTCGATGTCCGATCTCCATCTCTTCGGTGCAATTTTTTGCCATAACTCCAATGACAGGTTGTACTTGTCGGGACAGCCTAACAAACTCCCCAAATCATTTGCATTCAATTCCCAAAGTTGTTTGGAAAGTCCCCGCATCGTAGCAAAATTATTAATATGTTCATCGATACCATACCCACGTACAATCCCGCCAGTTCTGTCATCGGGACATCCCACGGAATCGCTCTTTCCCCCGTCATGTTTACCGCCATCAAAAAATTCTGGGGTTTCCCCTCCCCCTTTCGGATAACAACCATGATCACCGCGCGGATAATTCCAATCTTCCGAAGCATCATCCAGATTCTCATTATCCTTACATCCCTTCCGGTTATCGAGATACCCCGCATCCTTGCTATCTTCCGCAATTTCCATCAAAGAATCCAAATCCAGGTTGTTTTTCATGCTTACATGCCACAGAATGTCGTGAATGTGCGCCTGAGACGGTAATCCTATAGATTGATTATCGATAACTCGCGGTATTCCCTCCCTAATTCCGGAAATAGCTAGAATTGGGTGGTTTGCATCCCCATGAACCCCACCAACTTGATTCGTCACTTTCACCAGTTGCACCCGAAATCTAGCAAAATTGTCGAGATAATGAGCAAAAGCTCTATTGACTCTTCGAAATAATCCCGCTACTAGTAGAAGATACTTCTCAAACAATTCTGCGACCGATATGCGGGATCTCAAATAAATTCCCTGAATATTGACTAATTTCGTTTGGAATCTCAAAGAACTAGTCAGATTTGTATTAATTAGTCTGTCATCTATTCCCGGTTTACTAAAACGGAGTGATTTGGTGCTACGCCCACCCCCGCCAACCCCTTCGGTTAACAGATTTCTGAATGCATGCATGTCTGATTCGGGTTCGGATTTGGATCCACCAACGGTATCTTTTACTGGTTCATCATCGGTACCCGCAAAGTATCGGGATTTATTATCAATGGGAATTGATGTTTCATCTATTCCACCAGTACCTGGTTCACCGTGTGACGGCCCCTCTTTCCACCCGGTCCCTGTATCATTTGGAATATCTCCCCCAACAAAATCGGTTCCACTCCAATTCTCCCAAATCCCTTCAATTTTACGAAGGAAATTCAATTTCCCCAATGGAAACCTTGCGGATACACCCAATTTGGAGTAGAGACGACGCATTTGCCTAGTCCGCAATGCGAGACTACGTCTCAAAATTCTCATCAATTTCTTCCGGATAGGTTTCCAGAAGGAGGGATCTTTCTTAATAGTTCCAAAAGGTACATCTGTTTGGAATCCCCAAGCTGTTAAATAGCTAGATGGAGATTTTCCTCGCCTCAATCTATTTTTTCTCCCCGATTCCCGAGTCTTGAGATACCTGGGATTCATATCATTTTCCAAAATGGTTGGGCGCCTCCTCCCGCGAGTACGCCAAGGCTTCAACCGGAAAGGATACAAAATCTTTATCTGAAGACCCTCCTTCAACCAACGACCGGGTAAACGAGTGTGTGAGAATCCCTCGCCGTCGTAGGTGCATTTGATGTGGGATTCTTTGCGCCACTCACTCCAATCCTCATCCCATTCGGGAGCTTGAAAAAATAAAATACGACCGAAATTCTTGAGTGTTATCAATACAGGCAGTTTCACATATTTCCGAAGAGTCGATTGCATAACCAATAATAAACCCCGCCCCGTGTGGATGGAACTCACATCGAACCTAGCTGCTATAGCTGGGCGGTCGGATTTCGCTCGCTCCCCCTCTCTCGAGGATGAAAGAGATATTAGTTCCTGTTCGGGTTGGGTACTAGTTTCTCTCCTCGCGTCACCGGCCGATTCCTCAAAATCTACACCAGTTAATTCTCCGGCAGGAAATCGAAACGGAGTGGGTAGTTCCATTAATCTAAAGAAGAGAGGTGAATGTGCCTTATCTTGAAATACTTCCCAAACCAGTGTCTTACGTCTTCTGGAGCGCATAGAGCCTTTTATAGGTTTCCGACGAAAATCAGAGCTTTTTGCAAAACGTTTGACCAGTCTGCGTGTTTTCAGCCGCGTCTTCCCGACGCTGATTGCTAAATTTTTTAACTTTCTGTTACGAATATCAGTTGACCCACCCGCGACATCGAACCTATTATCATATATTAAGTGAGTATTGCGGGCCAATTCCTCCGACAGTTCCTCAATCTCGAGGATCGAACGTATTTTTTGTTTTGAAGAGTCAAGTCTTTCCCCACCAATTAGAGGTACGTCTAGCAAGCGGATCCAATCGAAGGCACCACAATCATCTCTGAGATAGGTGAAGAATAAAGCTAACTCTGTCGGAGATGAAGAAAATTTGAAGACTTGATCCCAAGTTACGGGGGTGGAATCACCCTTCGAAACTGAATAGTTTGTTTCTCCCACAACATCTTCAATCACGGCATCATCCGGTGTTTCGAACATGAAAATAAATATTTGCAAAGCATTTTTAGGTAATGCTTCCCGGGGAAGAGGAATCTCATTGCTTCTCAACTCTTTATACCTGATAGACACCCAATCCCGAATCTTATTACCGGAATTCAATTCATTGGCATACTCGTTGTTGTCAACCGCTTGCGATGCCAATGAATCAGACAGTATCCAGAATGAATCCGAGTTTGGAATCCTAGCACGACATGAATTATTCAAAAATGGATCATAAATCTTAGGTAATTCACCTCCGTTATCAGCCAATCCGGTCCTTCTTTCCATCGCTTTCCAGAAGATAGGCTCGGTGTCTAGGAATCGAATTCGGTCCTTTAACTCATTATTCAAATCCTTGTTTTTCCTGAATTGGTTCAAAATCCAGTCTTCATGCAGATGATGAGCTGGAAGTGGCATATCCGAATCCTCTAACGAGGTTCCTAACTGGTCTCCAAAGATCGACAAACTGGGTAACGCCGTGAGAGCCAACCGCTGTTTTCCACTAGTCAAACATTTGCTGAAAAAGTGATTTGATACTTGCTTCTTCACTAAGCTATCGCCGCCGAATCGGCTATTCTCTATATATCGTAAAGGACGATTTGGTTTGTATGGGTCGAACAAGGACGTGGGCCACGACTTGAAAATCCATAGCATCGAATCTGACAACTCCCGGAGATTGTTATCGAGCAAGACAAGTTCGTCTTCAAAATTCTTGGTGAAGAGAGGTACTGGAGCCTTACCCAAATAAACCAGTACATTAATGAGAACAACAATACTAAAAGTTTTGTAAATGACGCGTTTCATCAGCAGGTAGAGTATGGGTGAATCATATTCTACGCGAACCAGAAGTAATCTGGACAAGTAGCTGAATGACATATGACCGAGTGACCAACCCACGAAACTACTAATCAGAAATGTTATGTTGTTGCTATATCGAAAAATAAATAGGTGAATTGGTCTCGCCAATACGGGACTTGGTAAAAGAATTGGATTTAAAATCTGGAAAATGAAACTATCCAAGAATATATTACCGATTCGAAAGTCACTGAGTGAATTGGTCGGACGTAGAGTTCGATAATCCGGTAAATCCTTGGTTCGGAACCAGTAAAATAACATGTATGGTACTATTGGGACAGTTACAACATGTGGTTTCACTATCAATGCATATAGAGGTGAACAGAATATTGACAGAAATATTAGTAGCTATCCCATCATCAAACCACTCAAAGCGACGGTACCACTAAGATTCCCTCCCAAAAGAAAAGCTCTTATGGATAGTATTTGGGAGGGTCCAACGGGTAATGTTGTTAGTAATCCATAATATAGTCCGAATATTATAGGTGGACCTGCCACCTTCACCCGAGTAAGCAGCGAAACCTGCAGTAGATACAACGACATTTGAACGCTTTCTACGTTCATAATTATTTCCTTCCCATATTTTTCAGTTTTTTTTTTTTCCCGTAGAGTGCCGGCAACCTCTCCGTACCACTCCCGTAGCTAGCACAGCAACTCCTTCGGAAAGGAGTCGATGGATTTCTTAATCATGAGGAGACAGAATCCCATGATTAAGAATTTGGAGACGTCTCTATGCATTTCCCTCAATGGTCACTTCCCGTCACCCAATAATTCTATAATTTAGTGATTTGTTACCATCTGCTTCGACAGGTTACTCCAACCCAGACGCCCCGGATTATTATTACGCCGTAGGGGACGAGTAACAAGTTCAAGCACATCCCTCGCATTAGTGGATCCATGGATTTGGGCAAAGGTGAACTCGACAGACCATTTTGTATCAATACCTCTTGCTTCTAAAGGATTGGCATGAGCCATTCCAGTAATTGCTGAATCAGGTTTTAATTCATGCATACGCTGTATCTGGTTATAATTATCCGGTTTTTCCACGATCCGTGGCATGAGTGTACCCATCTCTTTGCAAGTATCTCGTGAGAAAGATGGCTCGGCAGCTTGATATCGTTTATCCATGTAGGGAATACCTGTTTCGTAGACAACCATTCCGCAGCGAATTGGGAATCTTGCTATAGAAATTTCTGATAGATTATCTCCCGTAAAAGATATAGATTTACCAGCTGCTATCTCAAGATAGTCTCTCAGACTCTTCCATATCTCATCCTCCCTCTCCTTCAAACCCTGAGGTTCCATATTAAAGGCGGAACAAATCTTTTCTATCCAAGCACGCGTCCCATCAGGACCAATAGGAAAAGGTGCTCCAATTAACTGGCATTTACGACGCCGCATCAGAGTCGTCGCTGTACGGCTCAGAGAGGGATTCACGCCGCAAACATACACTCCCTTGCCTAATGATGGAAGTTCAGTATATCTCTGGGAGGGTAACCACCCCGATACCTGAATGGATTGACGTTTCGATTCCGGATTCGGTTGAGAAGCTACAGTTGAAGTTAGAGATCCAAAAAGAACTGAAGCATGATTCTTTAATTTCCGTCCCTCCGGATTAGCCCCCCCCGCTTCCGTCGTCGCAGTGTCAACACCCCCAACTAAATCCTGTTTCTGTTCGTGTCTAGATATGTCAAATTCCGGACACCGATGCGTCGTGGCAGCTGATACAGTATCCTCTCCCTGAGTAAAAGCATAATCCGATCCATTGGCCCGCGCAACTACAATTGGTACTCCAAGTTCGTTTTCTAGCTTGGGTGCTATGCCTTCTAGGTCCGTCTTTGTTATTTCCGTGGTACATGTGCCAATCCAAATAATGACACTAGGGTTTCTATCTCGTTTTATTTGGATACAAATTCTCTCCAATTCCCCTTGATCATTTAATTGGGCCGAGACGTCCCCCTCTTCCGACTCTGCCATTGCATAACGAGGTTCCGCAAGGATCGTAACTCCAAGAGCGTTCTGTAAGAAATAACCACAAGTCTTTGTACCTACCACTGGGGAAAAGCTGTCTTCGATCTTTTGATATAACCAAGCCACACAACTAATGGGGCAAGAAGTGTGATAATTTCCGGTTTCACATTCAAAAGTGAGAGTTTCGGGAGTCTTCGTGAAAGGGTTTCCTCAGAAAGGGTACACATACAAGAAATTTGCAGTTTCGGTTTCGAATCATCGTAAAATCAAGCAGAATATCCTGTTGAGTTTGCTGGGCATTCCTCTGCCCCCCACCATCGGGATTCAGATAGAAATCGGAGAGCAGACTGAATAATTCTCTATCTGGAATTTCCCTTGGCACAACCCCTTCTGGTCGAGACAATATCTGATCCGCCACATTGGGATGGAAATCACAAACATAATTGAGATCTGATTGACATTCAGCCGTTTCAAACAATGTTTTCCCCTTCACCCTCGAGACCCGAATGTCCTCAATGAGAGGCAACACTTCCAGCACAGGCATCGGGCAGGCTTCTACATGTTTATCAATGAGATCTCTCCTAGATGTCCGATTCCCCACCAAACCTGCTAATCGCAATGGGTGGGTATGTGCCTTCTCCCTAACCGACGCAGCAATACGATTTGCTGCAAAAGGGGCATCGAATCCATTATCCGTGATAATAATGCAATAATCCGCATGATTCGATGGAGCGGCAAAACCTCCACGGACTACGTCCCCTAAAACGTCGAATAGAGTAGTATCATATTCATAAGAAGCATTCGATTCTTTCGATGATTTAACCGTTTCTCCCACTACGTATCCCCCACAACCAGCTCCCGCAGGTGGTCCCCCTGCTTCAACACGATCCACTCCGCCATAACCCTTATAAATGACATCCTCAGGCCACACATCTTCATAGTGGTAATCCTTCGATTGCAAAGTGTCTATAATGGTAGGTATCAAGAATCCCGTGGGGGTGAAAGTACTATCATGTTTCGGATCACATCCAATTTGCAATACCCGTTTTCCGCGTCTCGCCAAAGCTATTGATATATTACAACTTGTTGTTGACTTACCAATTCCACCCTTTCCATAAACTGCTACTTTCGTTTCGCAAAGCTCCGATTCATTTTCTTCATCCCGACTATCCCCCACTTCCCCCCCCCTCCCCCTCACGTTCTCTTTCCCCTTTTTTCTTCATTTTTCACCCCTTATCCATACTTTCCCCCCGTAGACTCATTCATTCCATTTATGGATTCAAGTTTATGGATCCTCCACCCGCCTGCAATTATTGATATCGATACGGATCGTGGGGTTCCATGGGCGGGAGAGTATCTTCTTATTCATTCGGATTGATGATTGGTATTATTCTACTGCTAACTGCCTTCGTTTCTCTTGTCTCCTAAGAGTTTTTTTCTTCTCCTTTCCAAGATATTCCTTATACCTCTATAAGTATCCTGTGACTATTCTACTATGTTTTCCGGAAAAGGAGAAATAGAAACTAGTGATTGGTGATCGATCGATATGCATCTTGGGGTTGGGGGGGGGGCGATCAATCACGACCAAGATCAACCATGACCGAGATCTTCCACACCAGCCCCCCCCCGATTCGTAGGCTCTAT
>NW_028239823.1:0-2500 GCF_047967505.1 Dipteris shenzhenensis | reverse complement strand
AGACAGCCTCGTTACAGCAGACGAAAGAACGAAAGCCAAATCATATCAAAGCTTTTTTCCATTTCAGAATGGATTCCTTCTTGAATAGTGATTAATAACATGGATAACTTACATCAACCCGTCAATCCCCCGTATATTCGATCTGTTTAATATTACTGAAATGGAAACAGACATGAGACTCATTAGCGAATCTACCCATCAAATCAATATATTCTCCATCTTTCCATTCCATATCTCCCTCTTCCACCTTTATCTATTAATTCACTCTATCATATTGGAACGAATATCATTAGCACTAGCAATTCGGGTGGTTCTAGAGAGTAGAAGGATTTTTCACAGATCACTTGTAGATTCTATTTCTTCCACATCAGAGAATAATTCTCCCAAGTCTATATCGGTAGTATCGAAGCAGGAAATAGATACTACGGTGAATACCTATTTACTTCTGGGGAAGTTGAAGTAGGAACAGAATCTCCTTCTCCTTACTACTTCTTAAGAATATTAATGACACTGAAGTAAGTAGACTAGCGAATCGATTTGGGGGATAGGGAGGAGGTAGAGGCAAACACACAGGAGGGAGTTGAAAATGAAAGAATGGAATATCAAAATTATTTTGTGAATCCTCTTGTATCGGGTAACAACCGAAAGGTATTTCGTACTTCTATTCTTAGTATTAATTGAATGACGAGGAGCCGTATGAGGTGAGAATCTCACGTACGGTTCTGTAGAGTGACACTGAAACTGACTCATCTGTCAACTATTCCACAACTACACCAAAAAAACCTAACTCTGCCCTACGGAAAGTCGCCAGAGTTCGATTAACCTCCAAGTTCGAGATAACGGCTTACATACCAGGTATTGGCCATAATTTGCAAGAACATTCCGTGGTCCTTGTGAGAGGCGGGAGGGTGAAGGACCTACCTGGTGTAAGATATCATATCGTTAGAGGAACTTTAGATGCTGTAGGAGTAAAGGATCGTAAGAAGGGGCGTTCCAGTGCGTTGCAGAACATTGTCGTAACTTGTATCATCGCAATGATTCCGTATCGGTTGTTCTGATATGTCAAATGCATAGCCGACCCGATAGTGGGAATGTTGCCAGGGGACCGAAGCCTGCTATTACGGAGATTGATTATTATCTTATTCGTGTGAAACAACTCGGTGTCCAGGGTATTGCATTCCAGTAAGTTGAGTCTTACCCGGACTCCCATTTATTTGGAAAATCTTCGAATGTCTTCTCTCTCTCAGAACGAGTTCGGACTACGATTATGGAGATTCAGTGGAGGTTTTGTGAACATTTGGTAATTGGATCAATAAACCCACGGACATTCTTGGTGAGATAAATGAAATACGGGATTTCCCTTCTCCTATTCGTGGGATGATGAAGAGGAAAACGGATACTCAATGCCTAATGAGTAAATATGATTCATTGAAGTAACCCGAACTTACTTCAAGACTTTCTATTCAATCATATGGAAAGCTGCATTCGATGAAAGTCGCACGTGCAGTTTGGGGGGAGATCCTCGACTAACCGGCGGATCCACCCTACAATATGGAGTGAAAAAGCCCAAATAAGATTCTAAGATACAGTCGAGATAGAATCGGAATCCGACATATCTGTAAACTCATGTTACACCGGAGCAATGTAGCGAACAAAAAGAAAAATATAGAATCGGATCCGATTTATCGTAATCGATTAGTAAACATGTTGGTTGATCGTATTCTTAAAGATGGCAAGAAATCATTGGCTTATCAGATTCTCTATCAGGCTATGAAGCGGATTAAGGAAAAGACGAATAAGAATCCACTGTCTGTCCCGCGACAAGCAATACGTAGGGTAACTCCCGATATAGTAACAGAATCCAAACGTGTAGGTGGATCGACTTATCGAGTCCCCGTTGAAGTAGTACCTGCAGAAGGAAGAGCTTTGGCTATCCGATGGTTATTGATCGCGTGTCGAAAACGTTCAGGTCGAAGTATGGCTTTAAGATCAAGTGATGAATTAATGGATGCTGCCAGAAATTCTGGTAGTGCTGTACGGAAGAAGGAGGAGACTCACAAGGTGGCAGAAGCTAATAAGGCTTTTGCCCATTTCCGTTAGTTCCGGGTTCGTTTCAATCCACAACCTCTTATTGGTGGATTGAAACCTTCTACTCCGGAGCGCAGGGTATTAGGAATCAAGATACGCCAGAAGCATATGGATAAGCAGAAATTAAATAATGGGAGAAAGAATATCCAAGTCATAGGGGAAATTTTGTCACTGGTATAGTACCTCATGAAAAAGAGAAAGACTAGTGTCGAATCGTAAAGTCCATAACATCATCGACATGATCAACATGATCGACATGACCAAAGTGATCGACGCAATCGACGCAATCAACATGATCGACATGATCGACATGACTAGAATGATCGACACAATCGACACAATCGACATGATCGACATGATTGGCACTGCCCGCATCCCCGCGACTCCCACCATTCTCAACTATCTCCGCCTA
>NW_028239822.1:12500-35000 GCF_047967505.1 Dipteris shenzhenensis | reverse complement strand
ACCGAGGAAAGTGGCAGATGATTCAATCCCATATACTTCCAGAGACTCTTGTTCCTTGAGCCGCCCCTTGATCTGCAAGACGTTAACCACTCGAAGACCCAAAGCTTTCTTCGAGACTTCATGAACCTCGCGTACACCCTAACTCTCATTATAGGAAGAAGCAGTAATGATAGCAATCCCTTTTGCCTTCTCGGATAGAGCCTACGAATCGGGGGGGGGCTGGTGTGGAAGATCTCGGTCATGGTTGATCTTGGTCGTGATTGATCGCCCCCCCCCCAACCCCAAGATGCATATCGATCGATCACCAATCACTAGTTTCTATTTCTCCTTTTCCGGAAAACATAGTAGAATAGTCACAGGATACTTATAGAGGTATAAGGAATATCTTGGAAAGGAGAAGAAAAAAACTCTTAGGAGACAAGAGAAACGAAGGCAGTTAGCAGTAGAATAATACCAATCATCAATCCGAATGAATAAGAAGATACTCTCCCGCCCATGGAACCCCACGATCCGTATCGATATCAATAATTGCAGGCGGGTGGAGGATCCATAAACTTGAATCCATAAATGGAATGAATGAGTCTACGGGGGGAAAGTATGGATAAGGGGTGAAAAATGAAGAAAAAAGGGGAAAGAGAACGTGAGGGGGAGGGGGGGGGAAGTGGGGGATAGTCGGGATGAAGAAAATGAATCGGAGCTTTGCGAAACGAAAGTAGCAGTTTATGGAAAGGGTGGAATTGGTAAGTCAACAACAAGTTGTAATATATCAATAGCTTTGGCGAGACGCGGAAAACGGGTATTGCAAATTGGATGTGATCCGAAACATGATAGTACTTTCACCCCCACGGGATTCTTGATACCTACCATTATAGACACTTTGCAATCGAAGGATTACCACTATGAAGATGTGTGGCCTGAGGATGTCATTTATAAGGGTTATGGCGGAGTGGATCGTGTTGAAGCAGGGGGACCACCTGCGGGAGCTGGTTGTGGGGGATACGTAGTGGGAGAAACGGTTAAATCATCGAAAGAATCGAATGCTTCTTATGAATATGATACTACTCTATTCGACGTTTTAGGGGACGTAGTCCGTGGAGGTTTTGCCGCTCCATCGAATCATGCGGATTATTGCATTATTATCACGGATAATGGATTCGATGCCCCTTTTGCAGCAAATCGTATTGCTGCGTCGGTTAGGGAGAAGGCACATACCCACCCATTGCGATTAGCAGGTTTGGTGGGGAATCGGACATCTAGGAGAGATCTCATTGATAAACATGTAGAAGCCTGCCCGATGCCTGTGCTGGAAGTGTTGCCTCTCATTGAGGACATTCGGGTCTCGAGGGTGAAGGGGAAAACATTGTTTGAAACGGCTGAATGTCAATCAGATCTCAATTATGTTTGTGATTTCCATCCCAATGTGGCGGATCAGATATTGTCTCGACCAGAAGGGGTTGTGCCAAGGGAAATTCCAGATAGAGAATTATTCAGTCTGCTCTCCGATTTCTATCTGAATCCCGATGGTGGGGGGCAGAGGAATGCCCAGCAAACTCAACAGGATATTCTGCTTGATTTTACGATGATTCGAAACCGAAACTGCAAATTTCTTGTATGTGTACCCTTTCTGAGGAAACCCTTTCACGAAGACTCCCGAAACTCTCACTTTTGAATGTGAAACCGGAAATTATCACACTTCTTGCCCCATTAGTTGTGTGGCTTGGTTATATCAAAAGATCGAAGACAGCTTTTCCCCAGTGGTAGGTACAAAGACTTGTGGTTATTTCTTACAGAACGCTCTTGGAGTTACGATCCTTGCGGAACCTCGTTATGCAATGGCAGAGTCGGAAGAGGGGGACGTCTCGGCCCAATTAAATGATCAAGGGGAATTGGAGAGAATTTGTATCCAAATAAAACGAGATAGAAACCCTAGTGTCATTATTTGGATTGGCACATGTACCACGGAAATAACAAAGACGGACCTAGAAGGCATAGCACCCAAGCTAGAAAACGAACTTGGAGTACCAATTGTAGTTGCGCGGGCCAATGGATCGGATTATGCTTTTACTCAGGGAGAGGATACTGTATCAGCTGCCACGACGCATCGGTGTCCGGAATTTGACATATCTAGACACGAACAGAAACAGGATTTAGTTGGGGGTGTTGACACTGCGACGACGGAAGCGGGGGGGGCTAATCCGGAGGGACGGAAATTAAAGAATCATGCTTCAGTTCTTTTTGGATCTCTAACTTCAACTGTAGCTTCTCAACCGAATCCGGAATCGAAACGTCAATCCATTCAGGTATCGGGGTGGTTACCCTCCCAGAGATATACTGAACTTCCATCATTAGGCAAGGGAGTGTATGTTTGCGGCGTGAATCCCTCTCTGAGCCGTACAGCGACGACTCTGATGCGGCGTCGTAAATGCCAGTTAATTGGAGCACCTTTTCCTATTGGTCCTGATGGGACGCGTGCTTGGATAGAAAAGATTTGTTCCGCCTTTAATATGGAACCTCAGGGTTTGAAGGAGAGGGAGGATGAGATATGGAAGAGTCTGAGAGACTATCTTGAGATAGCAGCTGGTAAATCTATATCTTTTACGGGAGATAATCTATCAGAAATTTCTATAGCAAGATTCCCAATTCGCTGCGGAATGGTTGTCTACGAAACAGGTATTCCCTACATGGATAAACGATATCAAGCTGCCGAGCCATCTTTCTCACGAGATACTTGCAAAGAGATGGGTACACTCATGCCACGGATCGTGGAAAAACCGGATAATTATAACCAGATACAGCGTATGCATGAATTAAAACCTGATTCAGCAATTACTGGAATGGCTCATGCCAATCCTTTAGAAGCAAGAGGTATTGATACAAAATGGTCTGTCGAGTTCACCTTTGCCCAAATCCATGGATCCACTAATGCGAGGGATGTGCTTGAACTTGTTACTCGTCCCCTACGGCGTAATAATAATCCGGGGCGTCTGGGTTGGAGTAACCTGTCGAAGCAGATGGTAACAAATCACTAAATTATAGAATTATTGGGTGACGGGAAGTGACCATTGAGGGAAATGCATAGAGACGTCTCCAAATTCTTAATCATGGGATTCTGTCTCCTCATGATTAAGAAATCCATCGACTCCTTTCCGAAGGAGTTGCTGTGCTAGCTACGGGAGTGGTACGGAGAGGTTGCCGGCACTCTACGGGAAAAAAAAAAAACTGAAAAATATGGGAAGGAAATAATTATGAACGTAGAAAGCGTTCAAATGTCGTTGTATCTACTGCAGGTTTCGCTGCTTACTCGGGTGAAGGTGGCAGGTCCACCTATAATATTCGGACTATATTATGGATTACTAACAACATTACCCGTTGGACCCTCCCAAATACTATCCATAAGAGCTTTTCTTTTGGGAGGGAATCTTAGTGGTACCGTCGCTTTGAGTGGTTTGATGATGGGATAGCTACTAATATTTCTGTCAATATTCTGTTCACCTCTATATGCATTGATAGTGAAACCACATGTTGTAACTGTCCCAATAGTACCATACATGTTATTTTACTGGTTCCGAACCAAGGATTTACCGGATTATCGAACTCTACGTCCGACCAATTCACTCAGTGACTTTCGAATCGGTAATATATTCTTGGATAGTTTCATTTTCCAGATTTTAAATCCAATTCTTTTACCAAGTCCCGTATTGGCGAGACCAATTCACCTATTTATTTTTCGATATAGCAACAACATAACATTTCTGATTAGTAGTTTCGTGGGTTGGTCACTCGGTCATATGTCATTCAGCTACTTGTCCAGATTACTTCTGGTTCGCGTAGAATATGATTCACCCATACTCTACCTGCTGATGAAACGCGTCATTTACAAAACTTTTAGTATTGTTGTTCTCATTAATGTACTGGTTTATTTGGGTAAGGCTCCAGTACCTCTCTTCACCAAGAATTTTGAAGACGAACTTGTCTTGCTCGATAACAATCTCCGGGAGTTGTCAGATTCGATGCTATGGATTTTCAAGTCGTGGCCCACGTCCTTGTTCGACCCATACAAACCAAATCGTCCTTTACGATATATAGAGAATAGCCGATTCGGCGGCGATAGCTTAGTGAAGAAGCAAGTATCAAATCACTTTTTCAGCAAATGTTTGACTAGTGGAAAACAGCGGTTGGCTCTCACGGCGTTACCCAGTTTGTCGATCTTTGGAGACCAGTTAGGAACCTCGTTAGAGGATTCGGATATGCCACTTCCAGCTCATCATCTGCATGAAGACTGGATTTTGAACCAATTCAGGAAAAACAAGGATTTGAATAATGAGTTAAAGGACCGAATTCGATTCCTAGACACCGAGCCTATCTTCTGGAAAGCGATGGAAAGAAGGACCGGATTGGCTGATAACGGAGGTGAATTACCTAAGATTTATGATCCATTTTTGAATAATTCATGTCGTGCTAGGATTCCAAACTCGGATTCATTCTGGATACTGTCTGATTCATTGGCATCGCAAGCGGTTGACAACAACGAGTATGCCAATGAATTGAATTCCGGTAATAAGATTCGGGATTGGGTGTCTATCAGGTATAAAGAGTTGAGAAGCAATGAGATTCCTCTTCCCCGGGAAGCATTACCTAAAAATGCTTTGCAAATATTTATTTTCATGTTCGAAACACCGGATGATGCCGTGATTGAAGATGTTGTGGGAGAAACAAACTATTCAGTTTCGAAGGGTGATTCCACCCCCGTAACTTGGGATCAAGTCTTCAAATTTTCTTCATCTCCGACAGAGTTAGCTTTATTCTTCACCTATCTCAGAGATGATTGTGGTGCCTTCGATTGGATCCGCTTGCTAGACGTACCTCTAATTGGTGGGGAAAGACTTGACTCTTCAAAACAAAAAATACGTTCGATCCTCGAGATTGAGGAACTGTCGGAGGAATTGGCCCGCAATACTCACTTAATATATGATAATAGGTTCGATGTCGCGGGTGGGTCAACTGATATTCGTAACAGAAAGTTAAAAAATTTAGCAATCAGCGTCGGGAAGACGCGGCTGAAAACACGCAGACTGGTCAAACGTTTTGCAAAAAGCTCTGATTTTCGTCGGAAACCTATAAAAGGCTCTATGCGCTCCAGAAGACGTAAGACACTGGTTTGGGAAGTATTTCAAGATAAGGCACATTCACCTCTCTTCTTTAGATTAATGGAACTACCCACTCCGTTTCGATTTCCTGCCGGAGAATTAACTGGTGTAGATTTTGAGGAATCGGCCGGTGACGCGAGGAGAGAAACTAGTACCCAACCCGAACAGGAACTAATATCTCTTTCATCCTCGAGAGAGGGGGAGCGAGCGAAATCCGACCGCCCAGCTATAGCAGCTAGGTTCGATGTGAGTTCCATCCACACGGGGCGGGGTTTATTATTGGTTATGCAATCGACTCTTCGGAAATATGTGAAACTGCCTGTATTGATAACACTCAAGAATTTCGGTCGTATTTTATTTTTTCAAGCTCCCGAATGGGATGAGGATTGGAGTGAGTGGCGCAAAGAATCCCACATCAAATGCACCTACGACGGCGAGGGATTCTCACACACTCGTTTACCCGGTCGTTGGTTGAAGGAGGGTCTTCAGATAAAGATTTTGTATCCTTTCCGGTTGAAGCCTTGGCGTACTCGCGGGAGGAGGCGCCCAACCATTTTGGAAAATGATATGAATCCCAGGTATCTCAAGACTCGGGAATCGGGGAGAAAAAATAGATTGAGGCGAGGAAAATCTCCATCTAGCTATTTAACAGCTTGGGGATTCCAAACAGATGTACCTTTTGGAACTATTAAGAAAGATCCCTCCTTCTGGAAACCTATCCGGAAGAAATTGATGAGAATTTTGAGACGTAGTCTCGCATTGCGGACTAGGCAAATGCGTCGTCTCTACTCCAAATTGGGTGTATCCGCAAGGTTTCCATTGGGGAAATTGAATTTCCTTCGTAAAATTGAAGGGATTTGGGAGAATTGGAGTGGAACCGATTTTGTTGGGGGAGATATTCCAAATGATACAGGGACCGGGTGGAAAGAGGGGCCGTCACACGGTGAACCAGGTACTGGTGGAATAGATGAAACATCAATTCCCATTGATAATAAATCCCGATACTTTGCGGGTACCGATGATGAACCAGTAAAAGATACCGTTGGTGGATCCAAATCCGAACCCGAATCAGACATGCATGCATTCAGAAATCTGTTAACCGAAGGGGTTGGCGGGGGTGGGCGTAGCACCAAATCACTCCGTTTTAGTAAACCGGGAATAGATGACAGACTATTTAATACAAATCTGACTAGTTCTTTGAGATTCCAAACGAAATTAGTCAATATTCAGGGAATTTATTTGAGATCCCGCATATCGGTCGCAGAATTGTTTGAGAAGTATCTTCTACTAGTAGCGGGATTATTTCGAAGAGTCAATAGAGCTTTTGCTCATTATCTCGACAATTTTGCTAGATTTCGGGTGCAACTGGTGAAAGTGACGAATCAAGTTGGTGGGGTTCATGGGGATGCAAACCACCCAATTCTAGCTATTTCCGGAATTAGGGAGGGAATACCGCGAGTTATCGATAATCAATCTATAGGATTACCGTCTCAGGCGCACATTCACGACATTCTGTGGCATGTAAGCATGAAAAACAACCTGGATTTGGATTCTTTGATGGAAATTGCGGAAGATAGCAAGGATGCGGGGTATCTCGATAACCGGAAGGGATGTAAGGATAATGAGAATCTGGATGATGCTTCGGAAGATTGGAATTATCCGCGCGGTGATCATGGTTGTTATCCGAAAGGGGGAGGGGAAACCCCAGAATTTTTTGATGGCGGTAAACATGACGGGGGAAAGAGCGATTCCGTGGGATGTCCCGATGACAGAACTGGCGGGATTGTACGTGGGTATGGTATCGATGAACATATTAATAATTTTGCTACGATGCGGGGACTTTCCAAACAACTTTGGGAATTGAATGCAAATGATTTGGGGAGTTTGTTAGGCTGTCCCGACAAGTACAACCTGTCATTGGAGTTATGGCAAAAAATTGCACCGAAGAGATGGAGATCGGACATCGAAAATTTATATGGATTCAGAAGCATCGGGGGAAGTTTTCTCGCCGAGCATGAATATGTATTTCGTGATAGACAAAACGATTATTCCATATATACTGAAACCCCTTTCCTCAGAGATCGAGTGAGAAATATCAATAAACGTCGTAAATACAGTTATTTGTTACATAGTTTTATTGATTCCTCACGAGATGTAGATATACAAAAATTTCCGGCGGGGTGGAATGCGGCGATAAGGGAAACTCGTTTAGGGAATCGTATCAGAGAACTTATTGCAGGGAAGGGAATTTCTCATCCACGAATACTTGATCCGGAACGTGAGTTGAATCCGAAATCCGATTTGGTGTTGTGGGTAATTCCGGATCCCGCGGAAGCAAAGGATGTATACGAAACAAGATCGAAATTGTACCTGGGACTTCTATTTTGTGGGAGAGGGTTCCCGCTACCCCAAATGAAAGATTTCAGGATTAGGCACGGATTACGGGTTACAGGAAGAAGAGATTGATTCGGATGAAATACTTCTAAGAGAGAGGGGGAGTCACTATTATATTTTTCAATGGAAATGGGAATCCGAAGCATTAGAAAGAGAATTATAAAGACTGAGAGGATTTGATATCTCTCATCAACGTATTAGAAAATGAGCAGGATCTTACTTCCTTCTGTGTCAATATGGGTATAGATTGCGATTTGTTGAATCTTTTTCTCAACGAAGAGAAACGCGAGATTCTAGATGATTTGTTTGTTATTTCAGCCCATCGTTTACCGCGAATATTCGATGATTAGATTCTCATGTATAAAATGGTTAGTATCCCACTGAAATTTCGAAACAGATTCAAAAGAAGATTGAATAGAAATATATTTGGCGGGTGCATGCTGCGTTTGTCACTCATCAATGGGGAGAGGAATAGGAATCGCTCCTATCTCCATAACATCGAAGATCTCCTGCTTCCGAGACATCGTCGCAAATCGCGATTTCTCAGATCCCTATTGATTTTGAGCTCCGTGAAATCCGAAAGGGACCCTTTGGGCTACCCTTCTGGAGTGGAATGGATGAACAAGAGTGAAGAGTCTAGCGACCTGAGTGGGACTCAGAAAATCAAACGTTTCCTTTGGCCCAGTTATCGCTTAGAAGAATTAGCTTGTATGAACAGATTCCGCTTCGACACAAATAATGGAAGTCGATTTGCCACGCCCAGAATACGCATGTATCCCATTATTTGAGACGGGGGGGAGAATACGTAGATTCGACAATTTGCTCGACTAATATTACTAACATCTTGGTAATCTCAATCAAGTGTGTGATAGAAGGAGGGGGCAGATACCTACCTTACTTATCAGATGCGGAGCTGTAACTACTCGTTGGTGGGAAACAATTCCCACCGATAACCGAATCTATTGAGTGACGATTTCCCCGATTATAGGAGTATTCATCTCCCTCGCTCGGACCAATACTACCCGAATTAGTAGGCAAATCCTATACAATGAATTCGATAAACAATTATTATTACTACTATTACGGATAAGGCTATATCTACCAATTCGACGTTGATTTGTGAGAAAGGGGATACAGGGTCTGCTGAGTCTCAAATATGCTACTTGACCGATCAAGTCTCGAAACTCACTTCTCATTTGAAATCACATTCCAAGGATTACTCCTCTCAGAGGGGTTTGTGGAAATTATTGGGAAGACGCAAGCGTCTCTTAATTCATTCATCCAAAAAGGATCCGACTTTATACGATAACATAATAAGCAACTTGGGTATTCGGAGATTGAAGAGACGCCGATTCCAATTTATAGAAATCCAGTTCTACCGAAGCTAGGGTCTGCAAAAATTACCAGGAACATAATTCATGGGTATACCTCCTACGAAAGTGGATCCAGTTATAGTGAGTATGGGTCCCCACCACCCGTCGATGCACGGTGTCCTTCGACTTATTGTTACTCCAGACGGTGAAAATGTCGTTGGTTGTGAACCAATACTTGGCTATTTACATAGAGGGATGGAAAAAATTGCTGAAAACCGGACGATTCTGCAGTATCTTCCCCACGTGACGAGATGGGATTATTTAGCCACCATGTTTACCGAGGCAATAACAGTGAATGCGCCGGAGAAGTTGGCAAATATTCAAATACCGAGAAGAGCTAGTTACATACGAGTTATTATGCTCGAGCTAAGTCGAATAGCTCCCCACCCGTCATGGCTCGGACCTTTTCTGGCGGATGTCGGTGCACAAACCCCTTTTTTCTACACATTTCGAGAAAGGGAAATGATTTATGATTTACTTGAGTCTGCTACGGGTATGTGAATGACGCATAATTATTTCCGCGTCGGGGGAGTAGCGGTAGATTCACCATATGGGTGGCTAGATAAATGTTTGGATTCCTGCCACTATTGCCTCTCAAAAGTCGATGAATATGAACGACTTATCACAAATAATCCTATATTTCTGAAACGAGTGGAGGGGATAGGTGTCACTGGTAGGGAAGAAGCTATAGATCGGGGCTTATCCGGACCCATGTTGCGAGCCTCGGGGATTCAATGGGATCTTCGCAAGGTGGATCACTACGAATGTTATGACGAATCGGATTGGCGGATCCAATGGCAAACAGGAGGAGATTCATTGGCCCGTTATTTGGTACGAATCGGCGAGATGAGAGAATCCATAAGAATAATTCAACAGGCCTCGAGACTCCTTCCGGGAGGTCCATATGAAAATTTGGAATCTCGACGCCTTAGTCAGCAACGAAAGGAAATGGGATGGAATGATTTTGACTATCAATTTGTCGGTAAGAAATCCTCTCCCACTTTCAAATTACCTGAGCAGGAGCATTACGTAAGGGTGGAAGCTCCCAAAGGGGAATTAGGGATATTTCTGATTGGAGATGATAGTGTTTCTCCCCGGAGACGGAAGATTCGTCCGCCTGGCTTCATAAATCTGCAAATTCTCTCTCAATTGGTAGAAGGAATGAAACTAGCCGATATTACGACAATATTAGGTAGTATAGATATCATCATGGGGGAGGTTGATCGCCGAAACGGCAATTGGTACAAAAAATTTCGAGGAACGCGTGATTGACTTATTTCACAAATTGGGAGTTTCGAGAGATTCTTCCGAATTGATTTGGATTCTGATTTCCATTCCCACCCTTATCGTAGGATACAGTAGGAGTATTAGTTATCGTACGGCTCGAGTGAAAGGTATCTGCGGGGGTACAACAGCGTATCGGACCTGAATATGCAGGTCCTTTGGGAATTATCCAATCCCTGGCCGATGGAGTCAAGCTCCTACTGAAGGAAGATATTGTTCCAGCCAGGGGCGATACTTGGCTATTCAATATTGGACCAGCTGTGGTAGTCATACCAGTCTTTATAAGCCACTTGGTGATACCCTTCGGGCAGCACATTATTCTAGCTGATCTGAGTATAGGTGCTTTCTCTTGGATCGCCATCTCAAGTATCGTTCCCCTAGGGCTACTTATGGCAGGATATGGTTCAAATAATAAATATTCCCCTCCAGGTGGTCTTAGAGCTGCTGCTCAATCAATTAGTTACGAAATACCCCCAGCCCCATGTGTACTATCCATATCCCCACGTGCGACTCGCTGAATAAGATTGATGGGAAGAGGGTTATTCCGATATAGAGATTCGGAATGAAGAATCTTTCACTGATTTGACAGAACAACTGGATAGTCATCTGGGTGAGATCGAACAGCGTCTTGCAGCGAGTGAATCGAGTCCCATCCCCCATGTACGGGAGTGAAAGCATGTCCGAGCAGTAAACACTGTTTGCCCCCAGGTACGGGATAGATTTACAGGGCCTGAAGCGGGGACAAGAAGGGACTGAACCTCTTTTCCGGGATTGAGCGGGAGTGGATGGTCAGGAACACTAATATACACAAGAGATTTGTGAGAAGGGTGGAGAAAAAAGTTGCATAATAAAATCTCTTTTCTCTTTAATTGGATAAAGACTTAGCCTCGGTAGGGATGACTAGGTAGTACATCTTGAAAATCCCAATCCCGAGTATATTCCTATCTACTTAGATTATGACTATCCGGAACGAAGTAATCCTTTCAACGGTTTGATTTTTCTGCCCCTGGCGGAAAAAATTATTGATATATGCGAGTATCTCCTTTACGTAGTAGTCTCAAGAGGATTGGGATCATAGGAATCCTCAGGCTAATCCTCTTCTCGGCTGAAATAAAGATAGGTAGGGATCCATCTATGTGGAGATATAAAAGAAGTATCGGTAAATCCCATTCCACCGAGAAACGGTGGAAGATTCCGAATTATATCAAAAAATAACTGAAAAGGTTGAGATGGATTCAGAAGCTATCACTCCCTGTAGCAAACAGAATCCCATTGGTTGAGATTGGGACGCTCCTCAGGGGGGTGTCGCGCAAAGGAAGTGATTAACTACCAATCCCCCTCTCGGGTGACTTATGGGGAGCCGTATGAAATCCCAATTTCATGTACGGTTTCGAATCAGAGGTGGTAATAGCAATTGTACCGTCGACTATAATTATCTGATAGCTTAAGTACGGTTGACATAGTTGAAACACAATCTAAGTATGGTTTTCTGGGATGGAATCTGCGGCGTCAACCTATAGGCTTTATAGCTTTCTTCATATCCCCATCGGCAGAATGTGAAAGGTTGCCATTTGATCTACCAGAGGCGGAGGAGGAACTGGTAGCGGGTTATCAAACCGAATATTCAGGTATAAAATCTGGTTCATTCTATGTTGGTTCTTACCCAAATTCATTGGTTTCCTCGTCGTTTGTAACAGTCCTTTATCCGGGTGGATGGGATTCACCAATTCCATTTCTTCAAGAATTAGGGCAAATTTTTCCCTTTCGGACTCTCAGCAGTGAATCCTTTGATGTATTCGATGCAGTAACAGGTGTCATTACCACATCAGCCAAGTCTTATCTATTCCTATTCATTTCTATCGCAACGAGATGGACATTACCTAGAGTCAGAATAGACCAATTACTAGATCTCGGCTGGAAATCTCTTCTGCCCGTTGCTCCGGGAAATCCGTTGCTGACAGCTTCGTTTCGACTACCATCTCTAAAATGAGATATTCCCCTCATAGTTTACATCAATGTCACCCCGATTTTAATCTATCCAATCTCTAGAAACTAAGGAACTCCCCCAGGATTATCTATCACATGTTTCCCACGGTAACTGGATTCCAGGATTATAGTCAACGAGCAATACGAGCTGCGAGGTATACTGGTCAAGGTTTTGCGGTTACTCTAGACCATCTGAATCGTTTACCTGTGACTATCCAATACCCCTACGAGAAACTTATATCATCCGAACGATTCCGTGGACGAATTCATTTTGAATTTGACAAATGCATTGCTTGTGAGGTACGTGTCCGAGTATGTCTGATTAACCTGCCTGTCGTCGACCGGAGATTGATAAGAAGCATCAGAAAAAAACGATTAAGAAGTTATAGCATTGATTTCGGAGTTCGTATCTTCTGTGGGAATTGTGTCGAATACCGCCTAACAAATTGCTTGTCAATGACTGAGGAGTATGAACCCTCGACTTATGATCGTCACGAATCAAATTATGATCAAATGGCTCCGGGACGTTTGCCCCTCTCTGTCTCCCAGGATTCCGCAATTCAAGTAGTTCCAACTCTGAGTTATTCATCTGGGGGAGTCACGAAAGGAGATCCCAATAATCGAACTGTCACTCGTGGTGTCAATTGAATCTCCGTCTGAAGTTTGGAAGATAGACCGACTCCCTGGTTAGAAAAAATAGTAAGTCGGAGATGATTCAATATCGAGATATCTCTGCTATGCAGAGATATCCCTCCTTCAATTATTTCTACCAATAGGGGGGGGTGTGTCTACATAAGTAGGTCACACACATACACGTCGTTATTGAATAGTAATATAGTGAGATGGGAGAATCAAAATAACTGGGCATAATGAATCTACCTGAATCAATTTATGAATCTGTCTTGATACTAATCGAATTAGGTATTCTACTGGGAAGTGTAGGAGTGGTATTATCTGCTAATATAGTTTATTCCGCCTCTTCATCGGGACTGGTGTTTATCTGTATATCTCTCCCATATCTCGTACCGAATGCCGATTCTGTAGCTGCCGCACAATCGCCTATCTATGTAGGAGCTATAAATGTTTCGATCGTGTCTGCCGTAACGGTTATTGACGAACCAGTAGATTCCAATTCAACCATTTCCTGGAATATGGGAGATACTATTGCCTTAGGAGCTTGTACGGGTCTATCTATCTTATCAACCACTACAATTCGAGATACGAAATGGTCTGATATAAATCCAATCGACCCATCGAGGGATGTTGTGGGGGGAGTCTCAAAAAACAACATCCAGCGAATTGGATACCAATTGTTAACACAATTTCTGGTTCCATTCGAACTCCTTTCTATCCTCCTCCTAGTGGCTTCAGTAGGGGCGATTACAATGGCTCGTGGTGAAGGAATAACCAGACCCGACGAAGAACCTGCTTCGTCGTCTGGAGATGACTCCCCATCTTTCTAATTAATTACAACTTCTCGTAAACTCATCTCGTAGGTTAACCAATTAAGTTTCCGGGGGGTTAATACATCATGCTCGAACATGGACTGATTCTAGGTGCTTATCCCTATCGCGTTGGCTTTTCCGGATCAATCACGAGTCGAAACATGATTAGGGCACTGATGTGTCTTGAGCTGATTCTGAATGCCATTAATATAAATCTCGTAGCATTCTCCAATTTCTTTGACAATGAACAAATGAAGGGGGAAATCTTTTCAATATCCGTAATAGCCGTTGCAGCTGCCGAAGCTGCTATTGGGTTATCCATTGCTTCGGTCATCCAGCGTAATAGAAGATCGACTCGTATCGATCAATTTGATTTGTTAAAATGGTAATTGATTCGTCGATGACGCTATTTATTTGGGCGAATCGCTATTCAATGCAGGTGTATCACATCCAGCTGGTAATGCTGTCGTTTTCCCCCTAACAATTGCATTTCATTCCGAAAAATTATGTCATACCTATCTGAATCCCTACCTATCCCGTTCCTTAAAATTGTCTTGTACCGTCCCTCCCCATATTGCAGAACCCATTCATTTCACGAGGATGATGGGAGAGTTCCACCCACGGAGTGTCTATGTAGGTAGATGCGGAAAAACCAAATCAATACAAATCTTAGATTTGATTGAATGGAAAATAAGGGGTAGGGGGCAGGGGGGAGGGTAGGTACACCTCAACAACCCCAACAGGAGAATATCTTTGACACGTCAATCCAATAGGAGTGAACAAATTCGACGGCACATTCAGTAAAGATCTATGACACATGTATTGGTTGCACCTAATGCGTAAGAGCCTGTCTGACAGATGCATTGGAAACGATCCCCCGGGATGGGTGTAAAGCCAATCAAATTGCTTCTGCTCCTAGAACAGAAGACTGTGTAGGTTGTAAGAGACGTGAATCCGCTTGTCCAACAGATTCCTCGAGTGTACGCGTCTATCCGGGAGCTGAGACGACTCGTAGTATGGGTCTAGCTTATTGATTCATCGGTCAAGAAAGAGATTCAAGAATCGAATCGTTTTCTTTCCAACTCATACTCAAAGATTCATACTCAATTCTATTGAGTATGAGTTGGGGTATTAAGATTCCCCCCCCCCTCCCCCCCGCTAAAATATTTTTCCATCCACGATGAGTAACGTACCCTGGTTAACCACAATTGTTCTTTTTCCGATTCTGGCGGGTTCGCTATTTCCAATGCTTCCCTCCAATGGGAATAAGATCGTTCGGTGGTATACCCCAGGCATTTGTATATCGGAATTTCTACTAATCATTTATATCTTTCATTGTCACTTCCATATCGATGATCAATGCATTCAATTGGTGGAGGATTCTAGTTGGATAAATTCAATCAATTCCCATCGGAGTTCAGGTATTGATGGACTCTCCATGGGTCTCATTCTACTGACAGGATTTGTCACTACTTCGGCAACCTCAGCAGCTTGGCTAGTTACGCGGAATACACGTCTATTCTATTTCTTGATGTTGGCCATGTATAGCGGCCAAATAGGACTGTTTGCTTCTCGAGACATTTCGCTTTCCTCTCCTATGTGGGAGTTGGAATTAATCCCAATCTACCTACTTTTATGTATGTGGGGTGGGAAGAGACGTCTATACTCAGCCACGAAGTCTATTCTATACACAGCTGGTGGTTCTATCTTTCTCCTAATAGGAGCCCTAACTATGGGTTTCTACGGGACCCAGGAACCCTCCTTCAATATCCGAGATTTGGCAAGCAGATCACATCCTATATCACTAGAAGTGCTTTCTTATCTAGGATTCTTCGTGGCGTATGCCGTGAAACTGCCAATATTCCCTTTTCATACTTGGTTGCCAGACACTCATGGGGAAGCACATTACAGCACATGTATGTTGCTGGCTGGGGTATTACTAAAAATGGGAGGGTATGGATTGATTCGAATTAATATGGAATTATTACCTCATGCTCATTCCATACCTGCTTCGTGGTTGGTGCTATTCGGATCAGTCCAAATTGTTTATGCATCCCTGATTCCGCCGGGTCAGCGTAACCTTAAGAGGAGAATAGCGTATTCATCAATTTCCCATATGGGTTTTGTAACAATTGGAATTGGATCCGTGACAGATACGGGTCTTAATGGAGCTGTGTTACAAATGATTTCCCATGGGTTAATAGGTGCCGCTCTATTTTACCTTGCAGGGACTTGTTACGATAGGACACGTACCCTTTATCTCGATCAATTAGGGGGGATGGCTACCCCAATGCCCAGGATATTTACTATGTTTAGTATCTTCTCAATGGCATCCCTTGCATTACCCGGGATGAGTGGGTTTGTATCGGAATTGATGGTATTTCCAGGAATAGTGACTAATCAGCATTATTCATCTATATCTAAGTTATCGGTTGTAGTAGTCGAAGCGATTGGTACAGTATTAACTCCCATTTATTTGTTATCTATGTTACGTCGAATATTCTACGGATACAGAATATCCAACTATTCGGATCCATATTCAGTTGATTCCGGACCGCGGGAAATATTCATATCGATTTGTCTCTCTTTACCAATCCTCGGTATCGGTCTGTATCCAGACATGGTTGCATCTCTACGGAATCACAAAATACTATCTATCCTGGTTCCGTACTCTTTTATGGGATAGTAGAGGGGCAATAAAACGCAGTATCGTTTGGATCGGTAGTCGAACATATCTATTCAATGAGGATTACTCTTGGAAGCGGTTCTGGTATTAATTCCTATAAGGGAAGGCAGTGGGAATCCATGCCGCTGGCGACGTAATTGCATGAATGTCTGGGTGAGGAATCCACAGCGCGATTCCTCATGCAGACTCTGATTCAAATCACGAATTGATTACATGTAACACTTCAAGCATCTGACGAGGTAACATTTTTTGTTATCTCTCCCCCCGATCGAATTAGCGGTCTTCTACCTAATTATTAAGTAAGCCACCCGTGATTATGTAAACCGATTCCTGGTGGATTAACCCCTGAGAAACAAATCCAAGCAATGAAGAATCCTGTAGATGCTACAATAGCAGGCCCTTCCCCCTGCCAACCACTAGTTATTCTGGTATGGAGATGAATAGCATATATCAGCCGAGTCACTAATGCCCAGGTTTCCTTAGGGTCCCGGCTCCAGTAGGATCCCCACGCTTCATTAGCCCACACTGCTCCAGAGAGAATACCAACAGTCAGTAGAGGAAACCCTAAGCTGATGATTCGATAACTCCATCGGTCCAATTGGTGGATCAATCGGCACCTACGTGAATTCAAGGATAGTCGATGAAAACTGTTTCTCGGATTACTTCCTGCCTGCTCGTAGCAGTGTATATCCACTCCCGGAGAGGGGGTCCAGGTAGGAAATTCTTGATTTGGACCGGGGATAGAAAATTGTTCTGCGTCATAGGTGGCAATCGGTGGAGATGTTGCTGATGGAGATCCACATAACGAAGTCACATGGCTTAGTGGCATCATACTTACATGCGTCATTAACCGATGAGGTTGCAGAGCAGGTACTAGCGGTGTGGATTGTTGCATTTCCTCAGGAAGACCCAGAGTTGCGAATCCATGGGTCGACATGGCACCTGGTGCCGTGACTGCACCTGACCATTCGTTCCGACTCCTAATTCTCATAATTACATGCATTGGGGAGAAGCTCCGTGAAAGAAACATAGATGATTCATGTAGATTGCTCGGTGGTAGATGTTTGGGTTGAATCCGACGAATCGTCGTAAATCCCGTTATACAGATGAAAGCAATTGTCATACCTCCAACGCTCAAACTAATGAGTCTCTTGAGCTTGCGAGCCAGCCCCATCCGGTGAAACAGAGTGACGGAAAGAAGCGTAAGAAAAGAAATGTGAGCGAATATGTGCTCTATATCGGTGTGAATCGTAATGAGGAGAATCCAGTGAATTAGTGAGATTTTGGAGAGTATGTACCACCCACCCATTATTCCCAGGAGATTTCGGGTTTACCCCTTAAACGTCGAAACGGGGAGAATTCCCTATTCCTACTGCTTTTCCCAGTGGTTGTATCAGACACAGCCCTCGCCTGCAGGTTGAAATTAAATGCCGCTACTCGGATTCGAACCGAGATGCTCTAGCACTGCTTCCTAAGAGCAGCGTGTCTACCAATTTCACCATAGCGGCTCGCTACTCGTTATACTTATCGTAATTAATGATATCACATCTTCGGGTGAATCGTCAATCTTCCTGGGGGAGAGTACACACGCACAACAAGGGACCTTCCCTGTCTATAGTTGATTAGGTATACGGCGCTATACTTGTATAGGAATAACGGGATATGGCGTAGCTCGGTAGCGTGCCATCTTGGGGTGATGGAGGTCGCAGGTTCAAATCCTGCTATTCCGAATAAACGAGGTCGGAACATATTTTAAACGGAATAGAAGACGTTCCCGTTCCGGGAACGCAGATTTATCTCCCGATTCTCTTTGGGTGTTATCGACCCATACCCATTCGTAGTAGGGATAGAGATAAATCGATGATCGTGATCGAGACCCTTGTATCATAGGAAGGAAGAGAGGGATTGGGCTCCTTCTTCATGCACGTAACCCCCCCCCCCTCGTGGTTATTACCAACATTCATTGATACAACTCTGTTAGTATTTGGATTTTATTTACCGCACGGTACCGTCACGCAATAATATCAACATGTACCCGTACTACTTACTAGGGATCCAAATTCATCAATAAGTTCCCTGACAATCACTTATCTCGTCTTCCCCGTTCCAACAAACAAATAGTTCACTATCTATTCCGACCGACCCCACGTCCTATTGATACGGCAATTCCTGTTACAACCGGGGAGTACTACTGACCAGTTTCAGAAATTTTTCATTTGTCACATAGTAAAAACTTCTCGACCGTCCAGTCAAAATGGATTTAGCTGGAGAAAAAGCTTTCGATGCTACTTCATTAGTTTGGGTCTTCCAAATATGATTGCGAATCTTCCTCCGCGACCTAGAAGTACGTTTTTTTGGAACTGCCATAATGAAATCTATCTATTCGGTATCATCGAAATGAATGCGACGAGTATGTTGATACGTACGAGTAGAATCAATATAATGAGGGAGGGGGTGATTGCGTAGAATCATTAGAAGGGGAACAACTGGGGGAACTGGGTTTCCATTCTATGCAAAAGAATCCCAGCAAGAATCATTGACTTCTTTATGATAACAATTTGCTAACCAACCAACTCCTTTCCATTTAAGCAAATGGGATCTACTACAGATCGAACCAAATCCTGTCTGTATCCCGATTTCCTTCGCGTCTTCTTCTTAGAATGGATCTTCCGTATCACTTTCTTCCTCTCGAAACAGGGATGCAAGACGCGCCCCCTAGCAGTTGCGTTACTCAGCCGGGGATGTCCGAGATCAATTTTGGATCCGTGACAAACCAATGAAACTCGATATATCGACATTACCGTATTGGACTCTGATGCGTTGTGCCCAAGCAGAGCGAAGTGACGAACATCATAGAATCTCCCCGGTTCTACTCGGAGTTGTTTTCCTCCAGTATCAATTGCTGCATGTCTATCCGTAATAGTCTTGTCGTGTGAAAAATAACCCAAAACAACTCAATCGGTTTGGGGTCAAAAAATGGAACCTAGATAAGTATCTCCGACACATTTGATTCCTGTCAAGTCTCGACGCCGGGCTCGCACCAGAACGAGAAACAAATGGATTATTCGGTTTGATACGCGTGATCTCACCTGTCCATATATATTCCATTCTTCGACGCTCCATATATCTGACAACTATTGACAGAAAGAGTTCCAACCCGGGTTAAATATGTTTATGGAATTATCTTATGAATGTGCTTGGATTGTCCCCTCACGCCCATTCGTAACCTCTGGTTTGATCGGATTGGCATCGTTTCTTTTTCCAAAAGCCACTAAGAGCCTTCGTCGTATACGTGCTATGCTCAGTGTTCTTTCATTAGCCGCAGCTATGTCCGTCTCTATCGCAACATTCTGGCAACAAGTTACTGGTCGCTCCACTTTTGAATACTCATGGTCATGGATTCCCAACGACGATATTTCTCCAAAGATAGGATTTTCAGTTGATTCACTTACTTCCATTACGTCGATATCAGTCACCACCATAGGTGTCTTGGTTATGATTTACAGTGATAGTCATATGCGTCACGACTAGGGATACGTAAGGTTTCCCGTCTATTTAAGTTTCTCCACTGCCTCCACGTCAGGATTAGTGTTCAGTCCCAATCCAATACAGATTCATGTTTTTCGGGAATTAGTAGGGATGTGCTCTTACTCGCCGATAGGTTTTTGGTTCGCACGACCAAGTGCTGCTAATGCCTGCCAAAAAGCTTTTGCAACTAATCGTACAGGAGATTTCGGATTATTATTGGGTATATTAGGTACGTATTGGATAACTGGTAGTTTCGAGATCCGCGAATCGTGTGATTGATTTAGTGAGTTGATTGATAACAACAGCGCCGGCTCCTCCCTTGCCAATACATGTGCTCCTCTACCATTTTTTGGGTCCGGTATCTAAATCTGCACAATCCCCACTCCACGTATGGTTGCCCGATGCAACGGAAGGACCCACACCTATTTCGGCTCTTATACACGCCGCTACTATGGTAGCTGCGGGAATTTTTTTTGTAGCTCGAATGCTTGAATTGTTTGAAACCTTACCTCTAAGCATGAATGTTATCTCCTGGATAGGCGGAATAACGGCTCTACTGGGAGCGACGATAGCTCTTGCCCAGAAGGATATCAAGAAAGGTTTAGCTTATTCTACTATGTCTCAATTGGGCTACATGATGCTGGCTCTAGGTCTCGGTGCTTATAAACCTTCGTTGTTTCACCTCATTACACATGCCCATCCCAAAGCTTTGCTATTTCCCGGATCCGGTTCAGTAATTCATTCGATGGAAAGGGTTGTCGGATACTCTCCCAATAGAAGTCAAAATATGTCTCCCACGGGTGGTTCGCGAAAATATATGCCAATTACTGGAATCACTTTTCTTTCAGGTACTCTCTCTCTCTGTGGTATACCACCTCTAGCTCGTTTCCGGTCCAAAGATGAAATTATTGCAAAGAGTTGGCTACGTTCCTTTCCCCCCGGATGTATAGCCTCATTCACAGCAGTTCCAACTGCTTTCTACATGTTCCGCATCTATCTCCTCACGTTTGAGGGGAATCTACGCGCCGGTGGCGGTACCAATTCATCCCATTCCTCTATGAATAGTGTCATTCGGAGTAACACCAAAACGATAGCAACGAGTGGAGATGGGTATGATGTTCCTCCACCCCCGCGAGACGAAGGAGTCGATTCAGCAGGAGGTTATGACGGGGAAGATTCAGTCGATAGAAAAGTTTCTGCAGAGTCCAATATTCGTTCTGAGTCTCTATATCCTAAGGAATCAGACGTTTCGATGGTATTGCCTTCAGTAGTACTGTCGATACCAACTTCGTTGGTTGGATCAATAGGAGTCAATCTCGCTGGAGGAGAAACTGGTCCCGATTTGCTATCCGAGTGGTTAACTCCCCTTGCAGGCTTTTCAGAGGACAACAACAATCCCGAAAATTTGGTACAATTGCTAATAGATTCAGCAGGTTCGGTTGGTCTATCACTAGCCGGAATATCTATCTCCTACGTGATTTATGGACCGATATCCTCTCACACACAACCTTGCGGTGATATTGATCCTTTTGCCAAACAATCTATGGGTTCATTTAACCGTCTCATTGGGGACTGGTCACACAACCGGGGTTACATCGATCATTACTACGATATCCTTCTAGTGAGAGGTATTCGATTCCTGGGTGAGTTAACTCTTCTTTTCGACCAATGGGTAATTGACGGAATTATTAATGGCACCGGTATTTTGAGTTCCATAGGTGGAGAAAGCGCAAGATATGGGGAGGGCGGGAGAGTATCTTCTTATTCATTCGGATTGATGATTGGTATTATTCTACTGCTAACTGCCTTCGTTTCTCTTGTCTCCTAAGAGTTTTTTTCTTCTCCTTTCCAAGATATTCCTTATACCTCTATAAGTATCCTGTGACTATTCTACTATGTTTTCCGGAAAAGGAGAAATAGAAACTAGTGATTGGTGATCGATCGATATGCATCTTGGGGTTGGGGGGGGGGCGATCAATCACGACCAAGATCAACCATGACCGAGATCTTCCACACCAGCCCCCCCCCCGATTCGTAGGCTCTATCCGAGAAGGCAAAAGGGATTGCTATCATTACTGCTTCTTCCTATAATGAGAGTTAGGGTGTACGCGAGGTTCATGAAGTCTCGAAGAAAGCTTTGGGTCTTCGAGTGGTTAACGTCTTGCAGATCAAGGGGCGGCTCAAGGAACAAGAGTCTCTGGAAGTATATGGGATTGAATCATCTGCCACTTTCCTCGGTAGCTCAGCGGTAGAGCGGTCGGCTGTTAACCGATTGGTCGTAGGTTCAAATCCCACCCGGGGAGATTCATCCATTTCCAGTAGGATAGAAGATAGTCTAGATGATGTACCTCCCTTCAATAGGGATAATACTTCACTTACGTCAGGGGAGGGGGAGGTACCTCCTCATAATATATATCGTAGAAACCGATAGTATCTTTGAAGATTTACATTATCCACATTCGAGATTCTCAGTAATGAGGTAGTTCTCCCACACCCGTATGCCGAATCGGGACTATAACCATATAGTCGATCAACCGATAGAGGATTCAATATCATGCCTATTTTAAGCTCTAATAATGGATAGAAGACTCCATACCCTCCCTTCTCTTGGCCAATCTAATGCTTCTAAGGATCCGAGTCTAGCGTCGCTTCTTCGA
>NW_028239822.1:0-2500 GCF_047967505.1 Dipteris shenzhenensis | reverse complement strand
TATTTTGTGAATCCTCTTGTATCGGGTAACAACCGAAAGGTATTTCGTACTTCTATTCTTAGTATTAATTGAATGACGAGGAGCCGTATGAGGTGAGAATCTCACGTACGGTTCTGTAGAGTGACACTGAAACTGACTCATCTGTCAACTATTCCACAACTACACCAAAAAAACCTAACTCTGCCCTACGGAAAGTCGCCAGAGTTCGATTAACCTCCAAGTTCGAGATAACGGCTTACATACCAGGTATTGGCCATAATTTGCAAGAACATTCCGTGGTCCTTGTGAGAGGCGGGAGGGTGAAGGACCTACCTGGTGTAAGATATCATATCGTTAGAGGAACTTTAGATGCTGTAGGAGTAAAGGATCGTAAGAAGGGGCGTTCCAGTGCGTTGCAGAACATTGTCGTAACTTGTATCATCGCAATGATTCCGTATCGGTTGTTCTGATATGTCAAATGCATAGCCGACCCGATAGTGGGAATGTTGCCAGGGGACCGAAGCCTGCTATTACGGAGATTGATTATTATCTTATTCGTGTGAAACAACTCGGTGTCCAGGGTATTGCATTCCAGTAAGTTGAGTCTTACCCGGACTCCCATTTATTTGGAAAATCTTCGAATGTCTTCTCTCTCTCAGAACGAGTTCGGACTACGATTATGGAGATTCAGTGGAGGTTTTGTGAACATTTGGTAATTGGATCAATAAACCCACGGACATTCTTGGTGAGATAAATGAAATACGGGATTTCCCTTCTCCTATTCGTGGGATGATGAAGAGGAAACGGATACTCAATGCCTAATGAGTAAATATGATTCATTGAAGTAACCCGAACTTACTTCAAGACTTTCTATTCAATCATATGGAAAGCTGCATTCGATGAAAGTCGCACGTGCAGTTTGGGGGGAGATCCTCGACTAACCGGCGGATCCACCCTACAATATGGAGTGAAAAAGCCCAAATAAGATTCTAAGATACAGTCGAGATAGAATCGGAATCCGACATATCTGTAAACTTCATGTTACACCGGAGCAATGTAGCGAACAAAAAGAAAAATATAGAATCGGATCCGATTTATCGTAATCGATTAGTAAACATGTTGGTTGATCGTATTCTTAAAGATGGCAAGAAATCATTGGCTTATCAGATTCTCTATCAGGCTATGAAGCGGATTAAGGAAAAGACGAATAAGAATCCACTGTCTGTCCCGCGACAAGCAATACGTAGGGTAACTCCCGATATAGTAACAGAATCCAAACGTGTAGGTGGATCGACTTATCGAGTCCCCGTTGAAGTAGTACCTGCAGAAGGAAGAGCTTTGGCTATCCGATGGTTATTGATCGCGTGTCGAAAACGTTCAGGTCGAAGTATGGCTTTAAGATCAAGTGATGAATTAATGGATGCTGCCAGAAATTCTGGTAGTGCTGTACGGAAGAAGGAGGAGACTCACAAGGTGGCAGAAGCTAATAAGGCTTTTGCCCATTTCCGTTAGTTCCGGGTTCGTTTCAATCCACAACCTCTTATTGGTGGATTGAAACCTTCTACTCCGGAGCGCAGGGTATTAGGAATCAAGATACGCCAGAAGCATATGGATAAGCAGAAATTAAATAATGGGAGAAGAATATCCAAGTCATAGGGGAAATTTTGTCACTGGTATAGTACCTCATGAAAAAGAGAAAGACTAGTGTCGAATCGTAAAGTCCATAACATCATCGACATGATCAACATGATCGACATGACCAAAGTGATCGACGCAATCGACGCAATCAACATGATCGACATGATCGACATGACTAGAATGATCGACACAATCGACACAATCGACATGATCGACATGATTGGCACTGCCCGCATCCCCGCGACTCCCACCATTCTCAACTATCTCCGCCTGGGGCGGACTACTCACCTCGGGGGGGGGGGGGGATGTCAGGCAACGCCAGCAGATATTTATCCTGTATGTCCCTCACCTCGAATCGATGATTGAGTCGTAGTACATCTAAGGCAAAGCTGGCATCTCCCATGATGTACTCGAGGAGCCGAACTAACGTTGACTTTCCCGTGGTTTATGATAATAAAAGGGAAATGCGTCTGAAAAGAGAGTCAAGGTTTGAAGAAGTATCGTGCGAAAACAAAGGGAAGTCTTCCCGTTTCTTCGGATATTCAATCAATATTAGATTAGTTGACACAGGTGGGATTCTGTGATATACTATGGATCAACAGGCTCATCAGCTTGGGTAATCACCAATCGTTTCGAAAACCAAAAATTACCACGACCGCAACTTTAGAAAGACGCGAAAGCGCAAGCCTATGGGGTCGCTTCTGCGACTGGATCACCAGCACTGAAAACCGTCTTTACATCGGATGGTTCGGTGTCTTAATGATTCCCACCTTATTAACCGCAACCTCTGTATTCATCATTGCTTTCATCGCAGCTCCCCCTGTAGATATCGATGGTATTCGTGAGCCTGTCTCCGGTTCTTTGCTATACGGAAACAACATTA
>NW_028239821.1:5000-25000 GCF_047967505.1 Dipteris shenzhenensis | reverse complement strand
CCGTCATAACCTCCTGCTGAATCGACTCCTTCGTCTCGCGGGGGTGGAGGAACATCATACCCATCTCCACTCGTTGCTATCGTTTTGGTGTTACTCCGAATGACACTATTCATAGAGGAATGGGATGAATTGGTACCGCCACCGGCGCGTAGATTCCCCTCAAACGTGAGGAGATAGATGCGGAACATGTAGAAAGCAGTTGGAACTGCTGTGAATGAGGCTATACATCCGGGGGGAAAGGAACGTAGCCAACTCTTTGCAATAATTTCATCTTTGGACCGGAAACGAGCTAGAGGTGGTATACCACAGAGAGAGAGAGTACCTGAAAGAAAAGTGATTCAGTAATTGGCATATATTTTCGCGAACCACCCGTGGGAGACATATTTTGACTTCTATTGGGAGAGTATCCGACAACCCTTTCCATCGAATGAATTACTGAACCGGATCCGGGAAATAGCAAAGCTTTGGGATGGGCATGTGTAATGAGGTGAAACAACGAAGGTTTATAAGCACCGAGACCTAGAGCCAGCATCATGTAGCCCAATTGAGACATAGTAGAATAAGCTAAACTTTCTTGATATCCTTCTGGGCAAGAGCTATCGTCGCTCCCAGTAGAGCCGTTATTCCGCCTATCCAGGAGATAACATTCATGCTTAGAGGTAAGGTTTCAAACAATTCAAGCATTCGAGCTACAAAAAAAATTCCCGCAGCTACCATAGTAGCGGCGTGTATAAGAGCCGAAATAGGTGTGGGTCCTTCCGTTGCATCGGGCAACCATACGTGGAGTGGGGATTGTGCAGATTTAGATACCGGACCCAAAAATGGTAGAGGAGCACATGTATTGGCAAGGGAGGAGCCGGCGCTGTTGTTATCAATCAACTCACTAAATCAATCACACGATTCGCGGATCTCGAAACTACCAGTTATCCAATACGTACCTAATATACCCAATAATAATCCGAAATCTCCTGTACGATTAGTTGCAAAAGCTTTTTGGCAGGCATTAGCAGCACTTGGTCGTGCGAACCAAAAACCTATCGGCGAGTAAGAGCACATCCCTACTAATTCCCGAAAAACATGAATCTGTATTGGATTGGGACTGAACACTAATCCTGACGTGGGAGGCAGTGGAGAAACTTAAATAGACGGGAAACCTTACGTATCCCTAGTCGTGACGCATATGACTATCACTGTAAATCATAACCAAGACACCTATGGTGGTGACTGATATCGACGTAATGGAAGTAAGTGAATCAACTGAAAATCCTATCTTTGGAGAAATATCGTCGTTGGGAATCCATGACCATGAGTATTCAAAAGTGGAGCGACCAGTAACTTGTTGCCAGAATGTTGCGATAGAGACGGACATAGCTGCGGCTAATGAAAGAACACTGAGCATAGCACGTATACGACGAAGGCTCTTAGTGGCTTTTGGAAAAAGAAACGATGCCAATCCGATCAAACCAGAGGTTACGAATGGGCGTGAGGGGACAATCCAAGCACATTCATAAGATAATTCATAAACATATTTAACCCGGGTTGGAACTCTTTCTGTCAATAGTTGTCAGATATATGGAGCGTCGAAGAATGGAATATATATGGACAGGTGAGATCACGCGTATCAAACCGAATAATCCATTTGTTTCTCGTTCTGGTGCGAGCCCGGCGTCGAGACTTGACAGGAATCAAATGTGTCGGAGATACTTATCTAGGTTCCATTTTTTGACCCCAAACCGATTGAGTTGTTTTGGGTTATTTTTCACACGACAAGACTATTACGGATAGACATGCAGCAATTGATACTGGAGGAAAACAACTCCGAGTAGAACCGGGGAGATTCTATGATGTTCGTCACTTCGCTCTGCTTGGGCACAACGCATCAGAGTCCAATACGGTAATGTCGATATATCGAGTTTCATTGGTTTGTCACGGATCCAAAATTGATCTCGGACATCCCCGGCTGAGTAACGCAACTGCTAGGGGGCGCGTCTTGCATCCCTGTTTCGAGAGGAAGAAAGTGATACGGAAGATCCATTCTAAGAAGAAGACGCGAAGGAAATCGGGATACAGACAGGATTTGGTTCGATCTGTAGTAGATCCCATTTGCTTAAATGGAAAGGAGTTGGTTGGTTAGCAAATTGTTATCATAAAGAAGTCAATGATTCTTGCTGGGATTCTTTTGCATAGAATGGAAACCCAGTTCCCCCAGTTGTTCCCCTTCTAATGATTCTACGCAATCACCCCCTCCCTCATTATATTGATTCTACTCGTACGTATCAACATACTCGTCGCATTCATTTCGATGATAAAACCGAATAGATAGATTTCATTATGGCAGTTCCAAAAAAACGTACTTCTAGGTCGCGGAGGAAGATTCGCAATCATATTTGGAAGACCCAAACTAATGAAGTAGCATCGAAAGCTTTTTCTCCAGCTAAATCCATTTTGACTGGACGGTCGAGAAGTTTTTACTATGTGACAAATGAAAAAATTTCTGAAACTGGTCAGTAGTACTCCCCGGTTGTAACAGGAATTGCCGTATCAATAGGACGTGGGGTCGGTCGGAATAGATAGTGAACTATTTGTTTGTTGGAACGGGGAAGACGAGATAAGTGATTGTCAGGGAACTTATTGATGAATTTGGATCCCTAGTAAGTAGTACGGGTACATGTTGATATTATTGCGTGACGGTACCGTGCGGTAAATAAAATCCAAATACTAACAGAGTTGTATCAATGAATGTTGGTAATAACCACGAGGGGGGGGGGGGTTACGTGCATGAAGAAGGAGCCCAATCCCTCTCTTCCTTCCTATGATACAAGGGTCTCGATCACGATCATCGATTTATCTCTATCCCTACTACGAATGGGTATGGGTCGATAACACCCAAAGAGAATCGGGAGATAAATCTGCGTTCCCGGAACGGGAACGTCTTCTATTCCGTTTAAAATATGTTCCGACCTCGTTTATTCGGAATAGCAGGATTTGAACCTGCGACCTCCATCACCCCAAGATGGCACGCTACCGAGCTACGCCATATCCCGTTATTCCTATACAAGTATAGCGCCGTATACTAATCAACTATAGACAGGGAAGGTCCCTTGTTGTGCGTGTGTACTCTCCCCCAGGAAGATTGACGATTCACCCGAAGATGTGATATCATTAATTACGATAAGTATAACGAGTAGCGAGCCGCTATGGTGAAATTGGTAGACACGCTGCTCTTAGGAAGCAGTGCTAGAGCATCTCGGTTCGAATCCGAGTAGCGGCATTTAATTTCAACCTGCAGGCGAGGGCTGTGTCTGATACAACCACTGGGAAAAGCAGTAGGAATAGGGAATTCTCCCCGTTTCGACGTTTAAGGGGTAAACCCGAAATCTCCTGGGAATAATGGGTGGGTGGTACATACTCTCCAAAATCTCACTAATTCACTGGATTCTCCTCATTACGATTCACACCGATATAGAGCACATATTCGCTCACATTTCTTTTCTTACGCTTCTTTCCGTCACTCTGTTTCACCGGATGGGGCTGGCTCGCAAGCTCAAGAGACTCATTAGTTTGAGCGTTGGAGGTATGACAATTGCTTTCATCTGTATAACGGGATTTACGACGATTCGTCGGATTCAACCCAAACATCTACCACCGAGCAATCTACATGAATCATCTATGTTTCTTTCACGGAGCTTCTCCCCAATGCATGTAATTATGAGAATTAGGAGTCGGAACGAATGGTCAGGTGCAGTCACGGCACCAGGTGCCATGTCGACCCATGGATTCGCAACTCTGGGTCTTCCTGAGGAAATGCAACAATCCACACCGCTAGTACCTGCTCTGCAACCTCATCGGTTAATGACGCATGTAAGTATGATGCCACTAAGCCATGTGACTTCGTTATGTGGATCTCCATCAGCAACATCTCCACCGATTGCCACCTATGACGCAGAACAATTTTCTATCCCCGGTCCAAATCAAGAATTTCCTACCTGGACCCCCTCTCCGGGAGTGGATATACACTGCTACGAGCAGGCAGGAAGTAATCCGAGAAACAGTTTTCATCGACTATCCTTGAATTCACGTAGGTGCCGATTGATCCACCAATTGGACCGATGGAGTTATCGAATCATCAGCTTAGGGTTTCCTCTACTGACTGTTGGTATTCTCTCTGGAGCAGTGTGGGCTAATGAAGCGTGGGGATCCTACTGGAGCCGGGACCCTAAGGAAACCTGGGCATTAGTGACTCGGCTGATATATGCTATTCATCTCCATACCAGAATAACTAGTGGTTGGCAGGGGAAGGGCCTGCTATTGTAGCATCTACAGGATTCTTCATTGCTTGGATTTGTTTCTCAGGGGTTAATCCACCAGGAATCGGTTTACATAATCACGGGTGGCTTACTTAATAATTAGGTAGAAGACCGCTAATTCGATCGGGGGGAGAGATAACAAAAAATGTTACCTCGTCAGATGCTTGAAGTGTTACATGTAATCAATTCGTGATTTGAATCAGAGTCTGCATGAGGAATCGCGCTGTGGATTCCTCACCCAGACATTCATGCAATTACGTCGCCAGCGGCATGGATTCCCACTGCCTTCCCTTATAGGAATTAATACCAGAACCGCTTCCAAGAGTAATCCTCATTGAATAGATATGTTCGACTACCGATCCAAACGATACTGCGTTTTATTGCCCCTCTACTATCCCATAAAAGAGTACGGAACCAGGATAGATAGTATTTTGTGATTCCGTAGAGATGCAACCATGTCTGGATACAGACCGATACCGAGGATTGGTAAAGAGAGACAAATCGATATGAATATTTCCCGCGGTCCGGAATCAACTGAATATGGATCCGAATAGTTGGATATTCTGTATCCGTAGAATATTCGACGTAACATAGATAACAAATAAATGGGAGTTAATACTGTACCAATCGCTTCGACTACTACAACCGATAACTTAGATATAGATGAATAATGCTGATTAGTCACTATTCCTGGAAATACCATCAATTCCGATACAAACCCACTCATCCCGGGTAATGCAAGGGATGCCATTGAGAAGATACTAAACATAGTAAATATCCTGGGCATTGGGGTAGCCATCCCCCCTAATTGATCGAGATAAAGGGTACGTGTCCTATCGTAACAAGTCCCTGCAAGGTAAAATAGAGCGGCACCTATTAACCCATGGGAAATCATTTGTAACACAGCTCCATTAAGACCCGTATCTGTCACGGATCCAATTCCAATTGTTACAAAACCCATATGGGAAATTGATGAATACGCTATTCTCCTCTTAAGGTTACGCTGACCCGGCGGAATCAGGGATGCATAAACAATTTGGACTGATCCGAATAGCACCAACCACGAAGCAGGTATGGAATGAGCATGAGGTAATAATTCCATATTAATTCGAATCAATCCATACCCTCCCATTTTTAGTAATACCCCAGCCAGCAACATACATGTGCTGTAATGTGCTTCCCCATGAGTGTCTGGCAACCAAGTATGAAAAGGGAATATTGGCAGTTTCACGGCATACGCCACGAAGAATCCTAGATAAGAAAGCACTTCTAGTGATATAGGATGTGATCTGCTTGCCAAATCTCGGATATTGAAGGAGGGTTCCTGGGTCCCGTAGAAACCCATAGTTAGGGCTCCTATTAGGAGAAAGATAGAACCACCAGCTGTGTATAGAATAGACTTCGTGGCTGAGTATAGACGTCTCTTCCCACCCCACATACATAAAAGTAGGTAGATTGGGATTAATTCCAACTCCCACATAGGAGAGGAAAGCGAAATGTCTCGAGAAGCAAACAGTCCTATTTGGCCGCTATACATGGCCAACATCAAGAAATAGAATAGACGTGTATTCCGCGTAACTAGCCAAGCTGCTGAGGTTGCCGAAGTAGTGACAAATCCTGTCAGTAGAATGAGACCCATGGAGAGTCCATCAATACCTGAACTCCGATGGGAATTGATTGAATTTATCCAACTAGAATCCTCCACCAATTGAATGCATTGATCATCGATATGGAAGTGACAATGAAAGATATAAATGATTAGTAGAAATTCCGATATACAAATGCCTGGGGTATACCACCGAACGATCTTATTCCCATTGGAGGGAAGCATTGGAAATAGCGAACCCGCCAGAATCGGAAAAGAACAATTGTGGTTAACCAGGGTACGTTACTCATCGTGGATGGAAAAATATTTTAGGCGGGGGGGAGGGGGGGGGGAATCTTAATACCCCAACTCATACTCAATAGAATTGAGTATGAATCTTTGAGTATGAGTTGGAAAGAAAACGATTCGATTCTTGAATCTCTTTCTTGACCGATGAATCAATAAGCTAGACCCATACTACGAGTCGTCTCAGCTCCCGGATAGACGCGTACACTCGAGGAATCTGTTGGACAAGCGGATTCACGTCTCTTACAACCTACACAGTCTTCTGTTCTAGGAGCAGAAGCAATTTGATTGGCTTTACACCCATCCCGGGGGATCGTTTCCAATGCATCTGTCAGACAGGCTCTTACGCATTAGGTGCAACCAATACATGTGTCATAGATCTTTACTGAATGTGCCGTCGAATTTGTTCACTCCTATTGGATTGACGTGTCAAAGATATTCTCCTGTTGGGGTTGTTGAGGTGTACCTACCCTCCCCCCTGCCCCCTACCCCCTTATTTTCCATTCAATCAAATCTAAGATTTGTATTGATTTGGTTTTTCCGCATCTACCTACATAGACACTCCGTGGGTGGAACTCTCCCATCATCCTCGTGAAATGAATGGGTTCTGCAATATGGGGAGGGACGGTACAAGACAATTTTAAGGAACGGGATAGGTAGGGATTCAGATAGGTATGACATAATTTTTCGGAATGAAATGCAATTGTTAGGGGGAAAACGACAGCATTACCAGCTGGATGTGATACACCTGCATTGAATAGCGATTCGCCCAAATAAATAGCGTCATCGACGAATCAATTACCATTTTAACAAATCAAATTGATCGATACGAGTCGATCTTCTATTACGCTGGATGACCGAAGCAATGGATAACCCAATAGCAGCTTCGGCAGCTGCAACGGCTATTACGGATATTGAAAAGATTTCCCCCTTCATTTGTTCATTGTCAAAGAAATTGGAGAATGCTACGAGATTTATATTAATGGCATTCAGAATCAGCTCAAGACACATCAGTGCCCTAATCATGTTTCGACTCGTGATTGATCCGAAAAGCCAACGCGATAGGGATAAGCACCTAGAATCAGTCCATGTTCGAGCATGATGTATTAACCCCCGGAAACTTAATTGGTTAACCTACGAGATGAGTTTACGAGAAGTTGTAATTAATTAGAAAGATGGGGAGTCATCTCAGACGACGAAGCAGGTTCTTCGTCGGGTCTGGTTATTCCTTCACCACGAGCCATTGTAATCGCCCCTACTGAAGCCACTAGGAGGAGGATAGAAAGGAGTTCGAATGGAACCAGAAATTGTGTTAACAATTGGTATCCAATTCGCTGGATGTTGTTTTTTGAGACTCCCCCCACAACATCCCTCGATGGGTCGATTGGATTTATATCAGACCATTTCGTATCTCGAATTGTAGTGGTTGATAAGATAGATAGACCCGTACAAGCTCCTAAGGCAATAGTATCTCCCATATTCCAGGAAATGGTTGAATTGGAATCTACTGGTTCGTCAATAACCGTTACGGCAGACACGATCGAAACATTTATAGCTCCTACATAGATAGGCGATTGTGCGGCAGCTACAGAATCGGCATTCGGTACGAGATATGGGAGAGATATACAGATAAACACCAGTCCCGATGAAGAGGCGGAATAAACTATATTAGCAGATAATACCACTCCTACACTTCCCAGTAGAATACCTAATTCGATTAGTATCAAGACAGATTCATAAATTGATTCAGGTAGATTCATTATGCCCAGTTATTTTGATTCTCCCATCTCACTATATTACTATTCAATAACGACGTGTATGTGTGTGACCTACTTATGTAGACACACCCCCCCCTATTGGTAGAAATAATTGAAGGAGGGATATCTCTGCATAGCAGAGATATCTCGATATTGAATCATCTCCGACTTACTATTTTTTCTAACCAGGGAGTCGGTCTATCTTCCAAACTTCAGACGGAGATTCAATTGACACCACGAGTGACAGTTCGATTATTGGGATCTCCTTTCGTGACTCCCCCAGATGAATAACTCAGAGTTGGAACTACTTGAATTGCGGAATCCTGGGAGACAGAGAGGGGCAAACGTCCCGGAGCCATTTGATCATAATTTGATTCGTGACGATCATAAGTCGAGGGTTCATACTCCTCAGTCATTGACAAGCAATTTGTTAGGCGGTATTCGACACAATTCCCACAGAAGATACGAACTCCGAAATCAATGCTATAACTTCTTAATCGTTTTTTTCTGATGCTTCTTATCAATCTCCGGTCGACGACAGGCAGGTTAATCAGACATACTCGGACACGTACCTCACAAGCAATGCATTTGTCAAATTCAAAATGAATTCGTCCACGGAATCGTTCGGATGATATAAGTTTCTCGTAGGGGTATTGGATAGTCACAGGTAAACGATTCAGATGGTCTAGAGTAACCGCAAAACCTTGACCAGTATACCTCGCAGCTCGTATTGCTCGTTGACTATAATCCTGGAATCCAGTTACCGTGGGAAACATGTGATAGATAATCCTGGGGGAGTTCCTTAGTTTCTAGAGATTGGATAGATTAAAATCGGGGTGACATTGATGTAAACTATGAGGGGAATATCTCATTTTAGAGATGGTAGTCGAAACGAAGCTGTCAGCAACGGATTTCCCGGAGCAACGGGCAGAAGAGATTTCCAGCCGAGATCTAGTAATTGGTCTATTCTGACTCTAGGTAATGTCCATCTCGTTGCGATAGAAATGAATAGGAATAGATAAGACTTGGCTGATGTGGTAATGACACCTGTTACTGCATCGAATACATCAAAGGATTCACTGCTGAGAGTCCGAAAGGGAAAAATTTGCCCTAATTCTTGAAGAAATGGAATTGGTGAATCCCATCCACCCGGATAAAGGACTGTTACAAACGACGAGGAAACCAATGAATTTGGGTAAGAACCAACATAGAATGAACCAGATTTTATACCTGAATATTCGGTTTGATAACCCGCTACCAGTTCCTCCTCCGCCTCTGGTAGATCAAATGGCAACCTTTCACATTCTGCCGATGGGGATATGAAGAAAGCTATAAAGCCTATAGGTTGACGCCGCAGATTCCATCCCAGAAAACCATACTTAGATTGTGTTTCAACTATGTCAACCGTACTTAAGCTATCAGATAATTATAGTCGACGGTACAATTGCTATTACCACCTCTGATTCGAAACCGTACATGGAAATTGGGATTTCATACGGCTCCCCATAAGTCACCCGAGAGGGGGATTGGTAGTTAATCACTTCCTTTGCGCGACACCCCCCTGAGGAGCGTCCCAATCTCAACCAATGGGATTCTGTTTGCTACAGGGAGTGATAGCTTCTGAATCCATCTCAACCTTTTCAGTTATTTTTTGATATAATTCGGAATCTTCCACCGTTTCTCGGTGGAATGGGATTTACCGATACTTCTTTTATATCTCCACATAGATGGATCCCTACCTATCTTTATTTCAGCCGAGAAGAGGATTAGCCTGAGGATTCCTATGATCCCAATCCTCTTGAGACTACTACGTAAAGGAGATACTCGCATATATCAATAATTTTTTCCGCCAGGGGCAGAAAAATCAAACCGTTGAAAGGATTACTTCGTTCCGGATAGTCATAATCTAAGTAGATAGGAATATACTCGGGATTGGGATTTTCAAGATGTACTACCTAGTCATCCCTACCGAGGCTAAGTCTTTATCCAATTAAAGAGAAAAGAGATTTTATTATGCAACTTTTTTCTCCACCCTTCTCACAAATCTCTTGTGTATATTAGTGTTCCTGACCATCCACTCCCGCTCAATCCCGGAAAAGAGGTTCAGTCCCTTCTTGTCCCCGCTTCAGGCCCTGTAAATCTATCCCGTACCTGGGGGCAAACAGTGTTTACTGCTCGGACATGCTTTCACTCCCGTACATGGGGGATGGGACTCGATTCACTCGCTGCAAGACGCTGTTCGATCTCACCCAGATGACTATCCAGTTGTTCTGTCAAATCAGTGAAAGATTCTTCATTCCGAATCTCTATATCGGAATAACCCTCTTCCCATCAATCTTATTCAGCGAGTCGCACGTGGGGATATGGATAGTACACATGGGGCTGGGGGTATTTCGTAACTAATTGATTGAGCAGCAGCTCTAAGACCACCTGGAGGGGAATATTTATTATTTGAACCATATCCTGCCATAAGTAGCCCTAGGGGAACGATACTTGAGATGGCGATCCAAGAGAAAGCACCTATACAGACAGCTAGAATAATGTGCTGCCCGAAGGGTATCACCAAGTGGCTTATAAAGACTGGTATGACTACCACAGCTGGTCCAATATTGAATAGCCAAGTATCGCCCCTGGCTGGAACAATATCCTTCCTTCAGTAGGAGCTTGACTCCATCGGCCAGGGATTGGATAATTCCCAAAGGACCTGCATATTCAGGTCCGATACGCTGTTGTACCCCCGCAGATACCTTTCACTCGAGCCGTACGATAACTAATACTCCTACTGTAATTCCTACGATAAGGGTGGGAATGGAAATCAGAATCCAAATCAATTCGGAAGAATCTCTCGAAACTCCCAATTTGTGAAATAAGTCAATCACGCGTTCCTCGAAATTTTTTGTACCAATTGCCGTTTCGGCGATCAACCTCCCCCATGATGATATCTATACTACCTAATATTGTCGTAATATCGGCTAGTTTCATTCCTTCTACCAATTGAGAGAGAATTTGCAGATTTATGAAGCCAGGCGGACGAATCTTCCGTCTCCGGGGAGAAACACTATCATCTCCAATCAGAAATATCCCTAATTCCCCTTTGGGAGCTTCCACCCTTACGTAATGCTCCTGCTCAGGTAATTTGAAAGTGGGAGAGGATTTCTTACCGACAAATTGATAGTCAAAATCATTCCATCCCATTTCCTTTCGTTGCTGACTAAGGCGTCGAGATTCCAAATTTTCATATGGACCTCCCGGAAGGAGTCTCGAGGCCTGTTGAATTATTCTTATGGATTCTCTCATCTCGCCGATTCGTACCAAATAACGGGCCAATGAATCTCCTCCTGTTTGCCATTGGATCCGCCAATCCGATTCGTCATAACATTCGTAGTGATCCACCTTGCGAAGATCCCATTGAATCCCCGAGGCTCGCAACATGGGTCCGGATAAGCCCCGATCTATAGCTTCTTCCCTACCAGTGACACCTATCCCCTCCACTCGTTTCAGAAATATAGGATTATTTGTGATAAGTCGTTCATATTCATCGACTTTTGAGAGGCAATAGTGGCAGGAATCCAAACATTTATCTAGCCACCCATATGGTGAATCTACCGCTACTCCCCCGACGCGGAAATAATTATGCGTCATTCACATACCCGTAGCAGACTCAAGTAAATCATAAATCATTTCCCTTTCTCGAAATGTGTAGAAAAAAGGGGTTTGTGCACCGACATCCGCCAGAAAAGGTCCGAGCCATGACGGGTGGGGAGCTATTCGACTTAGCTCGAGCATAATAACTCGTATGTAACTAGCTCTTCTCGGTATTTGAATATTTGCCAACTTCTCCGGCGCATTCACTGTTATTGCCTCGGTAAACATGGTGGCTAAATAATCCCATCTCGTCACGTGGGGAAGATACTGCAGAATCGTCCGGTTTTCAGCAATTTTTTCCATCCCTCTATGTAAATAGCCAAGTATTGGTTCACAACCAACGACATTTTCACCGTCTGGAGTAACAATAAGTCGAAGGACACCGTGCATCGACGGGTGGTGGGGACCCATACTCACTATAACTGGATCCACTTTCGTAGGAGGTATACCCATGAATTATGTTCCTGGTAATTTTTGCAGACCCTAGCTTCGGTAGAACTGGATTTCTATAAATTGGAATCGGCGTCTCTTCAATCTCCGAATACCCAAGTTGCTTATTATGTTATCGTATAAAGTCGGATCCTTTTTGGATGAATGAATTAAGAGACGCTTGCGTCTTCCCAATAATTTCCACAAACCCCTCTGAGAGGAGTAATCCTTGGAATGTGATTTCAAATGAGAAGTGAGTTTCGAGACTTGATCGGTCAAGTAGCATATTTGAGACTCAGCAGACCCTGTATCCCCTTTCTCACAAATCAACGTCGAATTGGTAGATATAGCCTTATCCGTAATAGTAGTAATAATAATTGTTTATCGAATTCATTGTATAGGATTTGCCTACTAATTCGGGTAGTATTGGTCCGAGCGAGGGAGATGAATACTCCTATAATCGGGGAAATCGTCACTCAATAGATTCGGTTATCGGTGGGAATTTGTTTCCCACCAACGAGTAGTTACAGCTCCGCATCTGATAAGTAAGGTAGGTATCTGCCCCTCCTTCTATCACACACTTGATTGAGATTACCAAGATGTTAGTAATATTAGTCGAGCAAATTGTCGAATCTACGTATTCTCCCCCCCGTCTCAAATAATGGGATACATGCGTATTCTGGGCGTGGCAAATCGACTTCCATTATTTGTGTCGAAGCGGAATCTGTTCATACAAGCTAATTCTTCTAAGCGATAACTGGGCCAAAGGAAACGTTTGATTTTCTGAGTCCCACTCAGGTCGCTAGACTCTTCACTCTTGTTCATCCATTCCACTCCAGAAGGGTAGCCCAAAGGGTCCCTTTCGGATTTCACGGAGCTCAAAATCAATAGGGATCTGAGAAATCGCGATTTGCGACGATGTCTCGGAAGCAGGAGATCTTCGATGTTATGGAGATAGGAGCGATTCCTATTCCTCTCCCCATTGATGAGTGACAAACGCAGCATGCACCCGCCAAATATATTTCTATTCAATCTTCTTTTGAATCTGTTTCGAAATTTCAGTGGGATACTAACCATTTTATACATGAGAATCTAATCATCGAATATTCGCGGTAAACGATGGGCTGAAATAACAAACAAATCATCTAGAATCTCGCGTTTCTCTTCGTTGAGAAAAAGATTCAACAAATCGCAATCTATACCCATATTGACACAGAAGGAAGTAAGATCCTGCTCATTTTCTAATACGTTGATGAGAGATATCAAATCCCTCAGTCTTTATAATTCTCTTTCTAATGCTTCGGATTCCCATTTCCATTGAAAAATATAATAGTGACTCCCCCTCTCTCTTAGAAGTATTTCATCCGAATCAATCTCTTCTTCTGTAACCCGTAATCCGTGCCTAATCTCTGAAATCTTTCATTTGGGGTAGCGGGAACCCTCTCCCACAAAATAGAAGTCCCAGGTACAAATTTCGATCTTGTTTCGTATACATCCTTTGCTTCCGCGGGATCCGGAATTACCCACAACACCAAATCGGATTTCGGATTCAACTCACGTTCCGGATCAAGTATTCGTGGATGAGAAATTCCCTTCCCTGCAATAAGTTCTCTGATACGATTCCCTAAACGAGTTTCCCTTATCGCCGCATTCCACCCCGCCGGAAATTTTTGTATATCTACATCTCGTGAGGAATCAATAAAACTATGTAACAAATAACTGTATTTACGACGTTTATTGATATTTCTCACTCGATCTCTGAGGAAAGGGGTTTCAGTATATATGGAATAATCGTTTTGTCTATCACGAAATACATATTCATGCTCGGCGAGAAAACTTCCCCCGATGCTTCTGAATCCATATAAATTTTCGATGTCCGATCTCCATCTCTTCGGTGCAATTTTTTGCCATAACTCCAATGACAGGTTGTACTTGTCGGGACAGCCTAACAAACTCCCCAAATCATTTGCATTCAATTCCCAAAGTTGTTTGGAAAGTCCCCGCATCGTAGCAAAATTATTAATATGTTCATCGATACCATACCCACGTACAATCCCGCCAGTTCTGTCATCGGGACATCCCACGGAATCGCTCTTTCCCCCGTCATGTTTACCGCCATCAAAAAATTCTGGGGTTTCCCCTCCCCCTTTCGGATAACAACCATGATCACCGCGCGGATAATTCCAATCTTCCGAAGCATCATCCAGATTCTCATTATCCTTACATCCCTTCCGGTTATCGAGATACCCCGCATCCTTGCTATCTTCCGCAATTTCCATCAAAGAATCCAAATCCAGGTTGTTTTTCATGCTTACATGCCACAGAATGTCGTGAATGTGCGCCTGAGACGGTAATCCTATAGATTGATTATCGATAACTCGCGGTATTCCCTCCCTAATTCCGGAAATAGCTAGAATTGGGTGGTTTGCATCCCCATGAACCCCACCAACTTGATTCGTCACTTTCACCAGTTGCACCCGAAATCTAGCAAAATTGTCGAGATAATGAGCAAAAGCTCTATTGACTCTTCGAAATAATCCCGCTACTAGTAGAAGATACTTCTCAAACAATTCTGCGACCGATATGCGGGATCTCAAATAAATTCCCTGAATATTGACTAATTTCGTTTGGAATCTCAAAGAACTAGTCAGATTTGTATTAATTAGTCTGTCATCTATTCCCGGTTTACTAAAACGGAGTGATTTGGTGCTACGCCCACCCCCGCCAACCCCTTCGGTTAACAGATTTCTGAATGCATGCATGTCTGATTCGGGTTCGGATTTGGATCCACCAACGGTATCTTTTACTGGTTCATCATCGGTACCCGCAAAGTATCGGGATTTATTATCAATGGGAATTGATGTTTCATCTATTCCACCAGTACCTGGTTCACCGTGTGACGGCCCCTCTTTCCACCCGGTCCCTGTATCATTTGGAATATCTCCCCCAACAAAATCGGTTCCACTCCAATTCTCCCAAATCCCTTCAATTTTACGAAGGAAATTCAATTTCCCCAATGGAAACCTTGCGGATACACCCAATTTGGAGTAGAGACGACGCATTTGCCTAGTCCGCAATGCGAGACTACGTCTCAAAATTCTCATCAATTTCTTCCGGATAGGTTTCCAGAAGGAGGGATCTTTCTTAATAGTTCCAAAAGGTACATCTGTTTGGAATCCCCAAGCTGTTAAATAGCTAGATGGAGATTTTCCTCGCCTCAATCTATTTTTTCTCCCCGATTCCCGAGTCTTGAGATACCTGGGATTCATATCATTTTCCAAAATGGTTGGGCGCCTCCTCCCGCGAGTACGCCAAGGCTTCAACCGGAAAGGATACAAAATCTTTATCTGAAGACCCTCCTTCAACCAACGACCGGGTAAACGAGTGTGTGAGAATCCCTCGCCGTCGTAGGTGCATTTGATGTGGGATTCTTTGCGCCACTCACTCCAATCCTCATCCCATTCGGGAGCTTGAAAAAATAAAATACGACCGAAATTCTTGAGTGTTATCAATACAGGCAGTTTCACATATTTCCGAAGAGTCGATTGCATAACCAATAATAAACCCCGCCCCGTGTGGATGGAACTCACATCGAACCTAGCTGCTATAGCTGGGCGGTCGGATTTCGCTCGCTCCCCCTCTCTCGAGGATGAAAGAGATATTAGTTCCTGTTCGGGTTGGGTACTAGTTTCTCTCCTCGCGTCACCGGCCGATTCCTCAAAATCTACACCAGTTAATTCTCCGGCAGGAAATCGAAACGGAGTGGGTAGTTCCATTAATCTAAAGAAGAGAGGTGAATGTGCCTTATCTTGAAATACTTCCCAAACCAGTGTCTTACGTCTTCTGGAGCGCATAGAGCCTTTTATAGGTTTCCGACGAAAATCAGAGCTTTTTGCAAAACGTTTGACCAGTCTGCGTGTTTTCAGCCGCGTCTTCCCGACGCTGATTGCTAAATTTTTTAACTTTCTGTTACGAATATCAGTTGACCCACCCGCGACATCGAACCTATTATCATATATTAAGTGAGTATTGCGGGCCAATTCCTCCGACAGTTCCTCAATCTCGAGGATCGAACGTATTTTTTGTTTTGAAGAGTCAAGTCTTTCCCCACCAATTAGAGGTACGTCTAGCAAGCGGATCCAATCGAAGGCACCACAATCATCTCTGAGATAGGTGAAGAATAAAGCTAACTCTGTCGGAGATGAAGAAAATTTGAAGACTTGATCCCAAGTTACGGGGGTGGAATCACCCTTCGAAACTGAATAGTTTGTTTCTCCCACAACATCTTCAATCACGGCATCATCCGGTGTTTCGAACATGAAAATAAATATTTGCAAAGCATTTTTAGGTAATGCTTCCCGGGGAAGAGGAATCTCATTGCTTCTCAACTCTTTATACCTGATAGACACCCAATCCCGAATCTTATTACCGGAATTCAATTCATTGGCATACTCGTTGTTGTCAACCGCTTGCGATGCCAATGAATCAGACAGTATCCAGAATGAATCCGAGTTTGGAATCCTAGCACGACATGAATTATTCAAAAATGGATCATAAATCTTAGGTAATTCACCTCCGTTATCAGCCAATCCGGTCCTTCTTTCCATCGCTTTCCAGAAGATAGGCTCGGTGTCTAGGAATCGAATTCGGTCCTTTAACTCATTATTCAAATCCTTGTTTTTCCTGAATTGGTTCAAAATCCAGTCTTCATGCAGATGATGAGCTGGAAGTGGCATATCCGAATCCTCTAACGAGGTTCCTAACTGGTCTCCAAAGATCGACAAACTGGGTAACGCCGTGAGAGCCAACCGCTGTTTTCCACTAGTCAAACATTTGCTGAAAAAGTGATTTGATACTTGCTTCTTCACTAAGCTATCGCCGCCGAATCGGCTATTCTCTATATATCGTAAAGGACGATTTGGTTTGTATGGGTCGAACAAGGACGTGGGCCACGACTTGAAAATCCATAGCATCGAATCTGACAACTCCCGGAGATTGTTATCGAGCAAGACAAGTTCGTCTTCAAAATTCTTGGTGAAGAGAGGTACTGGAGCCTTACCCAAATAAACCAGTACATTAATGAGAACAACAATACTAAAAGTTTTGTAAATGACGCGTTTCATCAGCAGGTAGAGTATGGGTGAATCATATTCTACGCGAACCAGAAGTAATCTGGACAAGTAGCTGAATGACATATGACCGAGTGACCAACCCACGAAACTACTAATCAGAAATGTTATGTTGTTGCTATATCGAAAAATAAATAGGTGAATTGGTCTCGCCAATACGGGACTTGGTAAAAGAATTGGATTTAAAATCTGGAAAATGAAACTATCCAAGAATATATTACCGATTCGAAAGTCACTGAGTGAATTGGTCGGACGTAGAGTTCGATAATCCGGTAAATCCTTGGTTCGGAACCAGTAAAATAACATGTATGGTACTATTGGGACAGTTACAACATGTGGTTTCACTATCAATGCATATAGAGGTGAACAGAATATTGACAGAAATATTAGTAGCTATCCCATCATCAAACCACTCAAAGCGACGGTACCACTAAGATTCCCTCCCAAAAGAAAAGCTCTTATGGATAGTATTTGGGAGGGTCCAACGGGTAATGTTGTTAGTAATCCATAATATAGTCCGAATATTATAGGTGGACCTGCCACCTTCACCCGAGTAAGCAGCGAAACCTGCAGTAGATACAACGACATTTGAACGCTTTCTACGTTCATAATTATTTCCTTCCCATATTTTTCAGTTTTTTTTTTTTCCCGTAGAGTGCCGGCAACCTCTCCGTACCACTCCCGTAGCTAGCACAGCAACTCCTTCGGAAAGGAGTCGATGGATTTCTTAATCATGAGGAGACAGAATCCCATGATTAAGAATTTGGAGACGTCTCTATGCATTTCCCTCAATGGTCACTTCCCGTCACCCAATAATTCTATAATTTAGTGATTTGTTACCATCTGCTTCGACAGGTTACTCCAACCCAGACGCCCCGGATTATTATTACGCCGTAGGGGACGAGTAACAAGTTCAAGCACATCCCTCGCATTAGTGGATCCATGGATTTGGGCAAAGGTGAACTCGACAGACCATTTTGTATCAATACCTCTTGCTTCTAAAGGATTGGCATGAGCCATTCCAGTAATTGCTGAATCAGGTTTTAATTCATGCATACGCTGTATCTGGTTATAATTATCCGGTTTTTCCACGATCCGTGGCATGAGTGTACCCATCTCTTTGCAAGTATCTCGTGAGAAAGATGGCTCGGCAGCTTGATATCGTTTATCCATGTAGGGAATACCTGTTTCGTAGACAACCATTCCGCAGCGAATTGGGAATCTTGCTATAGAAATTTCTGATAGATTATCTCCCGTAAAAGATATAGATTTACCAGCTGCTATCTCAAGATAGTCTCTCAGACTCTTCCATATCTCATCCTCCCTCTCCTTCAAACCCTGAGGTTCCATATTAAAGGCGGAACAAATCTTTTCTATCCAAGCACGCGTCCCATCAGGACCAATAGGAAAAGGTGCTCCAATTAACTGGCATTTACGACGCCGCATCAGAGTCGTCGCTGTACGGCTCAGAGAGGGATTCACGCCGCAAACATACACTCCCTTGCCTAATGATGGAAGTTCAGTATATCTCTGGGAGGGTAACCACCCCGATACCTGAATGGATTGACGTTTCGATTCCGGATTCGGTTGAGAAGCTACAGTTGAAGTTAGAGATCCAAAAAGAACTGAAGCATGATTCTTTAATTTCCGTCCCTCCGGATTAGCCCCCCCCGCTTCCGTCGTCGCAGTGTCAACACCCCCAACTAAATCCTGTTTCTGTTCGTGTCTAGATATGTCAAATTCCGGACACCGATGCGTCGTGGCAGCTGATACAGTATCCTCTCCCTGAGTAAAAGCATAATCCGATCCATTGGCCCGCGCAACTACAATTGGTACTCCAAGTTCGTTTTCTAGCTTGGGTGCTATGCCTTCTAGGTCCGTCTTTGTTATTTCCGTGGTACATGTGCCAATCCAAATAATGACACTAGGGTTTCTATCTCGTTTTATTTGGATACAAATTCTCTCCAATTCCCCTTGATCATTTAATTGGGCCGAGACGTCCCCCTCTTCCGACTCTGCCATTGCATAACGAGGTTCCGCAAGGATCGTAACTCCAAGAGCGTTCTGTAAGAAATAACCACAAGTCTTTGTACCTACCACTGGGGAAAAGCTGTCTTCGATCTTTTGATATAACCAAGCCACACAACTAATGGGGCAAGAAGTGTGATAATTTCCGGTTTCACATTCAAAAGTGAGAGTTTCGGGAGTCTTCGTGAAAGGGTTTCCTCAGAAAGGGTACACATACAAGAAATTTGCAGTTTCGGTTTCGAATCATCGTAAAATCAAGCAGAATATCCTGTTGAGTTTGCTGGGCATTCCTCTGCCCCCCACCATCGGGATTCAGATAGAAATCGGAGAGCAGACTGAATAATTCTCTATCTGGAATTTCCCTTGGCACAACCCCTTCTGGTCGAGACAATATCTGATCCGCCACATTGGGATGGAAATCACAAACATAATTGAGATCTGATTGACATTCAGCCGTTTCAAACAATGTTTTCCCCTTCACCCTCGAGACCCGAATGTCCTCAATGAGAGGCAACACTTCCAGCACAGGCATCGGGCAGGCTTCTACATGTTTATCAATGAGATCTCTCCTAGATGTCCGATTCCCCACCAAACCTGCTAATCGCAATGGGTGGGTATGTGCCTTCTCCCTAACCGACGCAGCAATACGATTTGCTGCAAAAGGGGCATCGAATCCATTATCCGTGATAATAATGCAATAATCCGCATGATTCGATGGAGCGGCAAAACCTCCACGGACTACGTCCCCTAAAACGTCGAATAGAGTAGTATCATATTCATAAGAAGCATTCGATTCTTTCGATGATTTAACCGT
>NW_028239820.1:0-22500 GCF_047967505.1 Dipteris shenzhenensis | reverse complement strand
ATGGGATGAATTGGTACCGCCACCGGCGCGTAGATTCCCCTCAAACGTGAGGAGATAGATGCGGAACATGTAGAAAGCAGTTGGAACTGCTGTGAATGAGGCTATACATCCGGGGGGAAAGGAACGTAGCCAACTCTTTGCAATAATTTCATCTTTGGACCGGAAACGAGCTAGAGGTGGTATACCACAGAGAGAGAGAGTACCTGAAAGAAAAGTGATTCCAGTAATTGGCATATATTTTCGCGAACCACCCGTGGGAGACATATTTTGACTTCTATTGGGAGAGTATCCGACAACCCTTTCCATCGAATGAATTACTGAACCGGATCCGGGAAATAGCAAAGCTTTGGGATGGGCATGTGTAATGAGGTGAAACAACGAAGGTTTATAAGCACCGAGACCTAGAGCCAGCATCATGTAGCCCAATTGAGACATAGTAGAATAAGCTAAACCTTTCTTGATATCCTTCTGGGCAAGAGCTATCGTCGCTCCCAGTAGAGCCGTTATTCCGCCTATCCAGGAGATAACATTCATGCTTAGAGGTAAGGTTTCAAACAATTCAAGCATTCGAGCTACAAAAAAAATTCCCGCAGCTACCATAGTAGCGGCGTGTATAAGAGCCGAAATAGGTGTGGGTCCTTCCGTTGCATCGGGCAACCATACGTGGAGTGGGGATTGTGCAGATTTAGATACCGGACCCAAAAATGGTAGAGGAGCACATGTATTGGCAAGGGAGGAGCCGGCGCTGTTGTTATCAATCAACTCACTAAATCAATCACACGATTCGCGGATCTCGAAACTACCAGTTATCCAATACGTACCTAATATACCCAATAATAATCCGAAATCTCCTGTACGATTAGTTGCAAAAGCTTTTTGGCAGGCATTAGCAGCACTTGGTCGTGCGAACCAAAAACCTATCGGCGAGTAAGAGCACATCCCTACTAATTCCCGAAAAACATGAATCTGTATTGGATTGGGACTGAACACTAATCCTGACGTGGAGGCAGTGGAGAAACTTAAATAGACGGGAAACCTTACGTATCCCTAGTCGTGACGCATATGACTATCACTGTAAATCATAACCAAGACACCTATGGTGGTGACTGATATCGACGTAATGGAAGTAAGTGAATCAACTGAAAATCCTATCTTTGGAGAAATATCGTCGTTGGGAATCCATGACCATGAGTATTCAAAAGTGGAGCGACCAGTAACTTGTTGCCAGAATGTTGCGATAGAGACGGACATAGCTGCGGCTAATGAAAGAACACTGAGCATAGCACGTATACGACGAAGGCTCTTAGTGGCTTTTGGAAAAAGAAACGATGCCAATCCGATCAAACCAGAGGTTACGAATGGGCGTGAGGGGACAATCCAAGCACATTCATAAGATAATTCCATAAACATATTTAACCCGGGTTGGAACTCTTTCTGTCAATAGTTGTCAGATATATGGAGCGTCGAAGAATGGAATATATATGGACAGGTGAGATCACGCGTATCAAACCGAATAATCCATTTGTTTCTCGTTCTGGTGCGAGCCCGGCGTCGAGACTTGACAGGAATCAAATGTGTCGGAGATACTTATCTAGGTTCCATTTTTTGACCCCAAACCGATTGAGTTGTTTTGGGTTATTTTTCACACGACAAGACTATTACGGATAGACATGCAGCAATTGATACTGGAGGAAAACAACTCCGAGTAGAACCGGGGAGATTCTATGATGTTCGTCACTTCGCTCTGCTTGGGCACAACGCATCAGAGTCCAATACGGTAATGTCGATATATCGAGTTTCATTGGTTTGTCACGGATCCAAAATTGATCTCGGACATCCCCGGCTGAGTAACGCAACTGCTAGGGGGCGCGTCTTGCATCCCTGTTTCGAGAGGAAGAAAGTGATACGGAAGATCCATTCTAAGAAGAAGACGCGAAGGAAATCGGGATACAGACAGGATTTGGTTCGATCTGTAGTAGATCCCATTTGCTTAAATGGAAAGGAGTTGGTTGGTTAGCAAATTGTTATCATAAAGAAGTCAATGATTCTTGCTGGGATTCTTTTGCATAGAATGGAAACCCAGTTCCCCCAGTTGTTCCCCTTCTAATGATTCTACGCAATCACCCCCTCCCTCATTATATTGATTCTACTCGTACGTATCAACATACTCGTCGCATTCATTTCGATGATAAAACCGAATAGATAGATTTCATTATGGCAGTTCCAAAAAAACGTACTTCTAGGTCGCGGAGGAAGATTCGCAATCATATTTGGAAGACCCAAACTAATGAAGTAGCATCGAAAGCTTTTTCTCCAGCTAAATCCATTTTGACTGGACGGTCGAGAAGTTTTTACTATGTGACAAATGAAAAAATTTCTGAAACTGGTCAGTAGTACTCCCCGGTTGTAACAGGAATTGCCGTATCAATAGGACGTGGGGTCGGTCGGAATAGATAGTGAACTATTTGTTTGTTGGAACGGGGAAGACGAGATAAGTGATTGTCAGGGAACTTATTGATGAATTTGGATCCCTAGTAAGTAGTACGGGTACATGTTGATATTATTGCGTGACGGTACCGTGCGGTAAATAAAATCCAAATACTAACAGAGTTGTATCAATGAATGTTGGTAATAACCACGAGGGGGGGGGGGTTACGTGCATGAAGAAGGAGCCCAATCCCTCTCTTCCTTCCTATGATACAAGGGTCTCGATCACGATCATCGATTTATCTCTATCCCTACTACGAATGGGTATGGGTCGATAACACCCAAAGAGAATCGGGAGATAAATCTGCGTTCCCGGAACGGGAACGTCTTCTATTCCGTTTAAAATATGTTCCGACCTCGTTTATTCGGAATAGCAGGATTTGAACCTGCGACCTCCATCACCCCAAGATGGCACGCTACCGAGCTACGCCATATCCCGTTATTCCTATACAAGTATAGCGCCGTATACCTAATCAACTATAGACAGGGAAGGTCCCTTGTTGTGCGTGTGTACTCTCCCCCAGGAAGATTGACGATTCACCCGAAGATGTGATATCATTAATTACGATAAGTATAACGAGTAGCGAGCCGCTATGGTGAAATTGGTAGACACGCTGCTCTTAGGAAGCAGTGCTAGAGCATCTCGGTTCGAATCCGAGTAGCGGCATTTAATTTCAACCTGCAGGCGAGGGCTGTGTCTGATACAACCACTGGGAAAAGCAGTAGGAATAGGGAATTCTCCCCGTTTCGACGTTTAAGGGGTAAACCCGAAATCTCCTGGGAATAATGGGTGGGTGGTACATACTCTCCAAAATCTCACTAATTCACTGGATTCTCCTCATTACGATTCACACCGATATAGAGCACATATTCGCTCACATTTCTTTTCTTACGCTTCTTTCCGTCACTCTGTTTCACCGGATGGGGCTGGCTCGCAAGCTCAAGAGACTCATTAGTTTGAGCGTTGGAGGTATGACAATTGCTTTCATCTGTATAACGGGATTTACGACGATTCGTCGGATTCAACCCAAACATCTACCACCGAGCAATCTACATGAATCATCTATGTTTCTTTCACGGAGCTTCTCCCCAATGCATGTAATTATGAGAATTAGGAGTCGGAACGAATGGTCAGGTGCAGTCACGGCACCAGGTGCCATGTCGACCCATGGATTCGCAACTCTGGGTCTTCCTGAGGAAATGCAACAATCCACACCGCTAGTACCTGCTCTGCAACCTCATCGGTTAATGACGCATGTAAGTATGATGCCACTAAGCCATGTGACTTCGTTATGTGGATCTCCATCAGCAACATCTCCACCGATTGCCACCTATGACGCAGAACAATTTTCTATCCCCGGTCCAAATCAAGAATTTCCTACCTGGACCCCCTCTCCGGGAGTGGATATACACTGCTACGAGCAGGCAGGAAGTAATCCGAGAAACAGTTTTCATCGACTATCCTACATTCACGTAGGTGCCGATTGATCCACCAATTGGACGATGGAGTTATCGAATCATCAGCTTAGGGTTTCCTCTACTGACTGTTGGTATTCTCTCTGGAGCACGTGTGGGCTAATGAAGCGTGGGGATCCTACTGGAGCCGGGACCCTAAGGAACCTGGGCATTAGTGACTCGGCTGATATATGCTATTCATCTCCATACCAGAATAACTAGTGGTTGGCAGGGGGAAGGGCCTGCTATTGTAGCATCTACAGGATTCTTCATTGCTTGGATTTGTTTCTCAGGGGTTAATCCACCAGGAATCGGTTTACATAATCACGGGTGGCTTACTTAATAATTAGGTAGAAGACCGCTAATTCGATCGGGGGAGAGATAACAAAAAATGTTACCTCGTCAGATGCTTGAAGTGTTACATGTAATCAATTCGTGATTTGAATCAGAGTCTGCATGAGGAGAATCGCGCTGTGGATTCCTCACCAGACATTCATGCAATTACGTCGCCAGCGGCATGGATTCCCACTGCCTCCCTTATAGGAATTAATACCAGAACCGCTTCCAAGAGTAATCCTCATTGAATAGATATGTTCGACTACCGATCCAAACGATACTGCGTTTTATTGCCCCTCTCTATCCCATAAAAGAGTACGGGAACCAGGATAGATAGTATTTTGTGATTCCGTAGAGATGCAACCATGTCTGGATACAGACCGATACCGAGGATTGGTAAAGAGAGACAAATCGATATGAATATTTCCCGCGGTCCGGAATCAACTGAATATGGATCCGAATAGTTGGATATTCTGTATCCGTAGAATATTCGACGTAACATAGATAACAAATAAATGGGAGTTAATACTGTACCAATCGCTTCGACTACTACAACCGATAACTTAGATATAGATGAATTAATGCTGATTAGTCACTATTCCTGGAAATACCATCAATTCCGATACAAACCCACTCATCCCGGGTAATGCAAGGGATGCCATTGAGAGATACTAAACATAGTAAATATCCTGGGCATTGGGGTAGCCACTCCCCTAATTGATCGAGATAAAGGGTACGTGTCCTATCGTAACAAGTCCCTGCAAGGTAAAATAGAGCGGCACCTATTAACCCATGGGAAATCATTTGTAACCAGCAGTCCATTAAGACCCGTATCTGTCACGGATCCAATTCCAATTGTTACAAAACCATATTGGGAAAATGATGAATACGCTATTCTCCTCTTAAGGTTACGCTGACCCGGCGGAATCAGGGATGCATAAACAATTTGGACTGATCCGAATAGCACCAACCACGAAGCAGGTATGGAATGAGCATGAGGAATTAATTCCATATTAATTCGAATCAATCCATACCTCCATTTTTAGTAATACCCCAGCCAGGCAACATACATGTGCTGTAATGTGCTCCCCATGAGTGTCTGGCAACAAGTATGAAAAGGGAATATTGGCAGTTTCACGGCATACGCCACGAAGAATCCTAGATAAGAAAGCACTTCTAGTGATATAGGATGTGATCTGCTTGCCAAATCTCGGATATTGAAGGAGGGTTCCTGGGTCCCGTAGAAACCCATAGTTAGGGCTCCTATTAGGAGAAAGATAGAACCACCAGCTGTGTATAGATAGACTTCGTGCTGAGTATGACGTCTCTTTCCCACCCCACATACATAAAAGTAGGTAGATTGGATTAATTCCAACTCCCACATAGGAGAGGAAAGCGAAATGTCTCGAGAAGCAAACAGTCCTATTTGGCCGCTATACATGGCCAACATCAAGAAATAGAATAGACGTGTATTCCGCGTAACTAGCCAAGCTGCTGAGGTTGCCGAAGTAGTGACAAATCCTGTCAGTAGAATGAGACCCATGGAGAGTCCATCAATACCTGAACTCCGATGGGAATTGATTGAATTTATCCAACTAGAATCCTCCACCAATTGAATGCATTGATCATCGATATGGAAGTGACAATGAAAGATATAAATGATTAGTAGAAATTCCGATATACAAATGCCTGGGGTATACCACCGAACGATCTTATTCCCATTGGAGGGAAGCATTGGAAAATGCGAACCCGCCAGAATCGGAAAAAGAACAATTGTGGTTAACCAGGGTACGTTACTCATCGTGGATGGAAAAATATTTTAGCGGGGGGAGGGGGGAGGGGAAATCCCAACTCATACTCAATAGAATTGAGTATGAATCTTTGGTATGAGTTGGAAAGAAAACGATTCGATTCTTGAATCTCTTTCCTTGACCGATGAATCAATAAGCTAGACCCATACTACGAGTCGTCTCAGCTCCCGGATAGACGCGTACACTCGAGAATCTGTTGGACAAGCGGATTCACGTCTCTTACAACCTACACAGTCTTCTGTTCTAGGAGCAGAAGCATTTGATTGGCTTTACACCCATCCGGGGGATCGTTTCCAATGCATCTGTCAGACAGGGCTCTTAGCCATTAGGTGCAACCAATACATGTGTCATAGATCTTTACTGAATGTGCCGTCGAATTTGTTCACTCCTATTGGATTGACGTGTCAAAGATATTCTCCCTGTTGGGGTTGGTTGAGGTGTACCTACCCTCCCCCTGCCCCCTACCCTTATTTTCCATTCAATCAAATCTAAGATTTGTATTGATTTGGTTTTTTCCGCATCTACCTACATAGACACTCCGTGGGTGGAACTCTCCCATCATCCTCGTGAAATGAATGGGTTCTGCAATATGGGGAGGGACGGTACAAGACAATTTTAAGGAACGGGATAGGTAGGGATTCAGATAGGTATGACATAATTTTTCGGAATGAAATGCAATTGTTAGGGGGAAAACGACAGCATTACCAGCTGGATGTGATACACCTGCATTGAATAGCGATTCGCCCAAATAAATAGCGTCATCGACGAATCAATTACCATTTTAACAAATCAAATTGATCGATACGAGTCGATCTTCTATTACGCTGGATGACCGAAGCAATGGATAACCCAATAGCAGCTTCGGCAGCTGCAACGGCTATTACGGATATTGAAAAGATTTCCCCCTTCATTTGTTCATTGTCAAAGAAATTGGAGAATGCTACGAGATTTATATTAATGGCATTCAGAATCAGCTCAAGACACATCAGTGCCCTAATCATGTTTCGACTCGTGATTGATCCGGAAAAGCCAACGCGATAGGGATAAGCACCTAGAATCAGTCCATGTTCGAGCATGATGTATTAACCCCCCGGAAACTTAATTGGTTAACCTACGAGATGAGTTTACGAGAAGTTGTAATTAATTAGAAAGATGGGGAGTCATCTCCAGACGACGAAGCAGGTTCTTCGTCGGGTCTGGTTATTCCTTCACCACGAGCCATTGTAATCGCCCCTACTGAAGCCACTAGGAGGAGGATAGAAAGGAGTTCGAATGGAACCAGAAATTGTGTTAACAATTGGTATCCAATTCGCTGGATGTTGTTTTTTGAGACTCCCCCCACAACATCCCTCGATGGGTCGATTGGATTTATATCAGACCATTTCGTATCTCGAATTGTAGTGGTTGATAAGATAGATAGACCCGTACAAGCTCCTAAGGCAATAGTATCTCCCATATTCCAGGAAATGGTTGAATAATCTACTGGTTCGTCAATAACCGTTACGGCAGACACGATCGAAACATTTATAGCTCCTACATAGATAGGCGATTGTGCGGCAGCTACAGAATCGGCATTCGGTACGAGATATGGGAGAGATATACAGATAAACACCAGTCCCGATGAAGAGGCGGAATAAACTATATTAGCAGATAATACCACTCCTACACTTCCCAGTAGAATACCTAATTCGATTAGTATCAAGACAGATTCATAAATTGATTCAGGTAGATTCATTATGCCCAGTTATTTTGATTCTCCCATCTCACTATATTACTATTCAATAACGACGTGTATGTGTGTGACCTACTTATGTAGACACACCCCCCCCTATTGGTAGAAATAATTGAAGGAGGGATATCTCTGCATAGCAGAGATATCTCGATATTGAATCATCTCCGACTTACTATTTTTTCTAACCAGGGAGTCGGTCTATCTTCCAAACTTCAGACGGAGATTCAATTGACACCACGAGTGACAGTTCGATTATTGGGATCTCCTTTCGTGACTCCCCCAGATGAATAACTCAGAGTTGGAACTACTTGAATTGCGGAATCCTGGGAGACAGAGAGGGGCAAACGTCCCGGAGCCATTTGATCATAATTTGATTCGTGACGATCATAAGTCGAGGGTTCATACTCCTCAGTCATTGACAAGCAATTTGTTAGGCGGTATTCGACACAATTCCCACAGAAGATACGAACTCCGAAATCAATGCTATAACTTCTTAATCGTTTTTTTCTGATGCTTCTTATCAATCTCCGGTCGACGACAGGCAGGTTAATCAGACATACTCGGACACGTACCTCACAAGCAATGCATTTGTCAAATTCAAAATGAATTCGTCCACGGAATCGTTCGGATGATATAAGTTTCTCGTAGGGGTATTGGATAGTCACAGGTAAACGATTCAGATGGTCTAGAGTAACCGCAAAACCTTGACCAGTATACCTCGCAGCTCGTATTGCTCGTTGACTATAATCCTGGAATCCAGTTACCGTGGGAAACATGTGATAGATAATCCTGGGGGAGTTCCTTAGTTTCTAGAGATTGGATAGATTAAAATCGGGGTGACATTGATGTAAACTATGAGGGGAATATCTCATTTTAGAGATGGTAGTCGAAACGAAGCTGTCAGCAACGGATTTCCCGGAGCAACGGGCAGAAGAGATTTCCAGCCGAGATCTAGTAATTGGTCTATTCTGACTCTAGGTAATGTCCATCTCGTTGCGATAGAAATGAATAGGAATAGATAAGACTTGGCTGATGTGGTAATGACACCTGTTACTGCATCGAATACATCAAAGGATTCACTGCTGAGAGTCCGAAAGGGAAAAATTTGCCCTAATTCTTGAAGAAATGGAATTGGTGAATCCCATCCACCCGGATAAAGGACTGTTACAAACGACGAGGAAACCAATGAATTTGGGTAAGAACCAACATAGAATGAACCAGATTTTATACCTGAATATTCGGTTTGATAACCCGCTACCAGTTCCTCCTCCGCCTCTGGTAGATCAAATGGCAACCTTTCACATTCTGCCGATGGGGATATGAAGAAAGCTATAAAGCCTATAGGTTGACGCCGCAGATTCCATCCCAGAAAACCATACTTAGATTGTGTTTCAACTATGTCAACCGTACTTAAGCTATCAGATAATTATAGTCGACGGTACAATTGCTATTACCACCTCTGATTCGAAACCGTACATGAAATTGGGATTTCATACGGCTCCCCATAAGTCACCCGAGAGGGGGATTGGTAGTTAATCACTTCCTTTGCGCGACACCCCCCTGAGGAGCGTCCCAATCTCAACCAATGGGATTCTGTTTGCTACAGGGAGTGATAGCTTCTGAATCCATCTCAACCTTTTCAGTTATTTTTTGATATAATTCGGAATCTTCCACCGTTTCTCGGTGGAATGGGATTTACCGATACTTCTTTTATATCTCCACATAGATGGATCCCTACCTATCTTTATTTCAGCCGAGAAGAGGATTAGCCTGAGGATTCCTATGATCCCAATCCTCTTGAGACTACTACGTAAAGGAGATACTCGCATATATCAATAATTTTTTCCGCCAGGGGCAGAAAAATCAAACCGTTGAAAGGATTACTTCGTTCCGGATAGTCATAATCTAAGTAGATAGGAATATACTCGGGATTGGGATTTTCAAGATGTACTACCTAGTCATCCCTACCGAGGCTAAGTCTTTATCCAATTAAAGAGAAAAGAGATTTTATTATGCAACTTTTTTCTCCACCCTTCTCACAAATCTCTTGTGTATATTAGTGTTCCTGACCATCCACTCCCGCTCAATCCCGGAAAAGAGGTTCAGTCCCTTCTTGTCCCCGCTTCAGGCCCTGTAAATCTATCCCGTACCTGGGGGCAAACAGTGTTTACTGCTCGGACATGCTTTCACTCCCGTACATGGGGGATGGGACTCGATTCACTCGCTGCAAGACGCTGTTCGATCTCACCCAGATGACTATCCAGTTGTTCTGTCAAATCAGTGAAAGATTCTTCATTCCGAATCTCTATATCGGAATAACCCTCTTCCCATCAATCTTATTCAGCGAGTCGCACGTGGGGATATGGATAGTACACATGGGGCTGGGGGTATTTCGTAACTAATTGATTGAGCAGCAGCTCTAAGACCACCTGGAGGGGAATATTTATTATTTGAACCATATCCTGCCATAAGTAGCCCTAGGGGAACGATACTTGAGATGGCGATCCAAGAGAAAGCACCTATACTCAGATCAGCTAGAATAATGTGCTGCCCGAAGGGTATCACCAAGTGGCTTATAAAGACTGGTATGACTACCACAGCTGGTCCAATATTGAATAGCCAAGTATCGCCCCTGGCTGGAACAATATCTTCCTTCAGTAGGAGCTTGACTCCATCGGCCAGGGATTGGATAATTCCCAAAGGACCTGCATATTCAGGTCCGATACGCTGTTGTACCCCCGCAGATACCTTTCACTCGAGCCGTACGATAACTAATACTCCTACTGTAATTCCTACGATAAGGGTGGGAATGGAAATCAGAATCCAAATCAATTCGGAAGAATCTCTCGAAACTCCCAATTTGTGAAATAAGTCAATCACGCGTTCCTCGAAATTTTTTGTACCAATTGCCGTTTCGGCGATCAACCTCCCCCATGATGATATCTATACTACCTAATATTGTCGTAATATCGGCTAGTTTCATTCCTTCTACCAATTGAGAGAGAATTTGCAGATTTATGAAGCCAGGCGGACGAATCTTCCGTCTCCGGGGAGAAACACTATCATCTCCAATCAGAAATATCCCTAATTCCCCTTTGGGAGCTTCCACCCTTACGTAATGCTCCTGCTCAGGTAATTTGAAAGTGGGAGAGGATTTCTTACCGACAAATTGATAGTCAAAATCATTCCATCCCATTTCCTTTCGTTGCTGACTAAGGCGTCGAGATTCCAAATTTTCATATGGACCTCCCGGAAGGAGTCTCGAGGCCTGTTGAATTATTCTTATGGATTCTCTCATCTCGCCGATTCGTACCAAATAACGGGCCAATGAATCTCCTCCTGTTTGCCATTGGATCCGCCAATCCGATTCGTCATAACATTCGTAGTGATCCACCTTGCGAAGATCCCATTGAATCCCCGAGGCTCGCAACATGGGTCCGGATAAGCCCCGATCTATAGCTTCTTCCCTACCAGTGACACCTATCCCCTCCACTCGTTTCAGAAATATAGGATTATTTGTGATAAGTCGTTCATATTCATCGACTTTTGAGAGGCAATAGTGGCAGGAATCCAAACATTTATCTAGCCACCCATATGGTGAATCTACCGCTACTCCCCCGACGCGGAAATAATTATGCGTCATTCACATACCCGTAGCAGACTCAAGTAAATCATAAATCATTTCCCTTTCTCGAAATGTGTAGAAAAAAGGGGTTTGTGCACCGACATCCGCCAGAAAAGGTCCGAGCCATGACGGGTGGGGAGCTATTCGACTTAGCTCGAGCATAATAACTCGTATGTAACTAGCTCTTCTCGGTATTTGAATATTTGCCAACTTCTCCGGCGCATTCACTGTTATTGCCTCGGTAAACATGGTGGCTAAATAATCCCATCTCGTCACGTGGGGAAGATACTGCAGAATCGTCCGGTTTTCAGCAATTTTTTCCATCCCTCTATGTAAATAGCCAAGTATTGGTTCACAACCAACGACATTTTCACCGTCTGGAGTAACAATAAGTCGAAGGACACCGTGCATCGACGGGTGGTGGGGACCCATACTCACTATAACTGGATCCACTTTCGTAGGAGGTATACCCATGAATTATGTTCCTGGTAATTTTTGCAGACCCTAGCTTCGGTAGAACTGGATTTCTATAAATTGGAATCGGCGTCTCTTCAATCTCCGAATACCCAAGTTGCTTATTATGTTATCGTATAAAGTCGGATCCTTTTTGGATGAATGAATTAAGAGACGCTTGCGTCTTCCCAATAATTTCCACAAACCCCTCTGAGAGGAGTAATCCTTGGAATGTGATTTCAAATGAGAAGTGAGTTTCGAGACTTGATCGGTCAAGTAGCATATTTGAGACTCAGCAGACCCTGTATCCCCTTTCTCACAAATCAACGTCGAATTGGTAGATATAGCCTTATCCGTAATAGTAGTAATAATAATTGTTTATCGAATTCATTGTATAGGATTTGCCTACTAATTCGGGTAGTATTGGTCCGAGCGAGGGAGATGAATACTCCTATAATCGGGGAAATCGTCACTCAATAGATTCGGTTATCGGTGGGAATTTGTTTCCCACCAACGAGTAGTTACAGCTCCGCATCTGATAAGTAAGGTAGGTATCTGCCCCTCCTTCTATCACACACTTGATTGAGATTACCAAGATGTTAGTAATATTAGTCGAGCAAATTGTCGAATCTACGTATTCTCCCCCCCGTCTCAAATAATGGGATACATGCGTATTCTGGGCGTGGCAAATCGACTTCCATTATTTGTGTCGAAGCGGAATCTGTTCATACAAGCTAATTCTTCTAAGCGATAACTGGGCCAAAGGAAACGTTTGATTTTCTGAGTCCCACTCAGGTCGCTAGACTCTTCACTCTTGTTCATCCATTCCACTCCAGAAGGGTAGCCCAAAGGGTCCCTTTCGGATTTCACGGAGCTCAAAATCAATAGGGATCTGAGAAATCGCGATTTGCGACGATGTCTCGGAAGCAGGAGATCTTCGATGTTATGGAGATAGGAGCGATTCCTATTCCTCTCCCCATTGATGAGTGACAAACGCAGCATGCACCCGCCAAATATATTTCTATTCAATCTTCTTTTGAATCTGTTTCGAAATTTCAGTGGGATACTAACCATTTTATACATGAGAATCTAATCATCGAATATTCGCGGTAAACGATGGGCTGAAATAACAAACAAATCATCTAGAATCTCGCGTTTCTCTTCGTTGAGAAAAAGATTCAACAAATCGCAATCTATACCCATATTGACACAGAAGGAAGTAAGATCCTGCTCATTTTCTAATACGTTGATGAGAGATATCAAATCCCTCAGTCTTTATAATTCTCTTTCTAATGCTTCGGATTCCCATTTCCATTGAAAAATATAATAGTGACTCCCCCTCTCTCTTAGAAGTATTTCATCCGAATCAATCTCTTCTTCCTGTAACCCGTAATCCGTGCCTAATCTCTGAAATCTTTCATTTGGGGTAGCGGGAACCCTCTCCCACAAAATAGAAGTCCCAGGTACAAATTTCGATCTTGTTTCGTATACATCCTTTGCTTCCGCGGGATCCGGAATTACCCACAACACCAAATCGGATTTCGGATTCAACTCACGTTCCGGATCAAGTATTCGTGGATGAGAAATTCCCTTCCCTGCAATAAGTTCTCTGATACGATTCCCTAAACGAGTTTCCCTTATCGCCGCATTCCACCCCGCCGGAAATTTTTGTATATCTACATCTCGTGAGGAATCAATAAAACTATGTAACAAATAACTGTATTTACGACGTTTATTGATATTTCTCACTCGATCTCTGAGGAAAGGGGTTTCAGTATATATGGAATAATCGTTTTGTCTATCACGAAATACATATTCATGCTCGGCGAGAAAACTTCCCCCGATGCTTCTGAATCCATATAAATTTTCGATGTCCGATCTCCATCTCTTCGGTGCAATTTTTTGCCATAACTCCAATGACAGGTTGTACTTGTCGGGACAGCCTAACAAACTCCCCAAATCATTTGCATTCAATTCCCAAAGTTGTTTGGAAAGTCCCCGCATCGTAGCAAAATTATTAATATGTTCATCGATACCATACCCACGTACAATCCCGCCAGTTCTGTCATCGGGACATCCCACGGAATCGCTCTTTCCCCCGTCATGTTTACCGCCATCAAAAAATTCTGGGGTTTCCCCTCCCCCTTTCGGATAACAACCATGATCACCGCGCGGATAATTCCAATCTTCCGAAGCATCATCCAGATTCTCATTATCCTTACATCCCTTCCGGTTATCGAGATACCCCGCATCCTTGCTATCTTCCGCAATTTCCATCAAAGAATCCAAATCCAGGTTGTTTTTCATGCTTACATGCCACAGAATGTCGTGAATGTGCGCCTGAGACGGTAATCCTATAGATTGATTATCGATAACTCGCGGTATTCCCTCCCTAATTCCGGAAATAGCTAGAATTGGGTGGTTTGCATCCCCATGAACCCCACCAACTTGATTCGTCACTTTCACCAGTTGCACCCGAAATCTAGCAAAATTGTCGAGATAATGAGCAAAAGCTCTATTGACTCTTCGAAATAATCCCGCTACTAGTAGAAGATACTTCTCAAACAATTCTGCGACCGATATGCGGGATCTCAAATAAATTCCCTGAATATTGACTAATTTCGTTTGGAATCTCAAAGAACTAGTCAGATTTGTATTAATTAGTCTGTCATCTATTCCCGGTTTACTAAAACGGAGTGATTTGGTGCTACGCCCACCCCCGCCAACCCCTTCGGTTAACAGATTTCTGAATGCATGCATGTCTGATTCGGGTTCGGATTTGGATCCACCAACGGTATCTTTTACTGGTTCATCATCGGTACCCGCAAAGTATCGGGATTTATTATCAATGGGAATTGATGTTTCATCTATTCCACCAGTACCTGGTTCACCGTGTGACGGCCCCTCTTTCCACCCGGTCCCTGTATCATTTGGAATATCTCCCCCAACAAAATCGGTTCCACTCCAATTCTCCCAAATCCCTTCAATTTTACGAAGGAAATTCAATTTCCCCAATGGAAACCTTGCGGATACACCCAATTTGGAGTAGAGACGACGCATTTGCCTAGTCCGCAATGCGAGACTACGTCTCAAAATTCTCATCAATTTCTTCCGGATAGGTTTCCAGAAGGAGGGATCTTTCTTAATAGTTCCAAAAGGTACATCTGTTTGGAATCCCCAAGCTGTTAAATAGCTAGATGGAGATTTTCCTCGCCTCAATCTATTTTTTCTCCCCGATTCCCGAGTCTTGAGATACCTGGGATTCATATCATTTTCCAAAATGGTTGGGCGCCTCCTCCCGCGAGTACGCCAAGGCTTCAACCGGAAAGGATACAAAATCTTTATCTGAAGACCCTCCTTCAACCAACGACCGGGTAAACGAGTGTGTGAGAATCCCTCGCCGTCGTAGGTGCATTTGATGTGGGATTCTTTGCGCCACTCACTCCAATCCTCATCCCATTCGGGAGCTTGAAAAAATAAAATACGACCGAAATTCTTGAGTGTTATCAATACAGGCAGTTTCACATATTTCCGAAGAGTCGATTGCATAACCAATAATAAACCCCGCCCCGTGTGGATGGAACTCACATCGAACCTAGCTGCTATAGCTGGGCGGTCGGATTTCGCTCGCTCCCCCTCTCTCGAGGATGAAAGAGATATTAGTTCCTGTTCGGGTTGGGTACTAGTTTCTCTCCTCGCGTCACCGGCCGATTCCTCAAAATCTACACCAGTTAATTCTCCGGCAGGAAATCGAAACGGAGTGGGTAGTTCCATTAATCTAAAGAAGAGAGGTGAATGTGCCTTATCTTGAAATACTTCCCAAACCAGTGTCTTACGTCTTCTGGAGCGCATAGAGCCTTTTATAGGTTTCCGACGAAAATCAGAGCTTTTTGCAAAACGTTTGACCAGTCTGCGTGTTTTCAGCCGCGTCTTCCCGACGCTGATTGCTAAATTTTTTAACTTTCTGTTACGAATATCAGTTGACCCACCCGCGACATCGAACCTATTATCATATATTAAGTGAGTATTGCGGGCCAATTCCTCCGACAGTTCCTCAATCTCGAGGATCGAACGTATTTTTTGTTTTGAAGAGTCAAGTCTTTCCCCACCAATTAGAGGTACGTCTAGCAAGCGGATCCAATCGAAGGCACCACAATCATCTCTGAGATAGGTGAAGAATAAAGCTAACTCTGTCGGAGATGAAGAAAATTTGAAGACTTGATCCCAAGTTACGGGGGTGGAATCACCCTTCGAAACTGAATAGTTTGTTTCTCCCACAACATCTTCAATCACGGCATCATCCGGTGTTTCGAACATGAAAATAAATATTTGCAAAGCATTTTTAGGTAATGCTTCCCGGGGAAGAGGAATCTCATTGCTTCTCAACTCTTTATACCTGATAGACACCCAATCCCGAATCTTATTACCGGAATTCAATTCATTGGCATACTCGTTGTTGTCAACCGCTTGCGATGCCAATGAATCAGACAGTATCCAGAATGAATCCGAGTTTGGAATCCTAGCACGACATGAATTATTCAAAAATGGATCATAAATCTTAGGTAATTCACCTCCGTTATCAGCCAATCCGGTCCTTCTTTCCATCGCTTTCCAGAAGATAGGCTCGGTGTCTAGGAATCGAATTCGGTCCTTTAACTCATTATTCAAATCCTTGTTTTTCCTGAATTGGTTCAAAATCCAGTCTTCATGCAGATGATGAGCTGGAAGTGGCATATCCGAATCCTCTAACGAGGTTCCTAACTGGTCTCCAAAGATCGACAAACTGGGTAACGCCGTGAGAGCCAACCGCTGTTTTCCACTAGTCAAACATTTGCTGAAAAAGTGATTTGATACTTGCTTCTTCACTAAGCTATCGCCGCCGAATCGGCTATTCTCTATATATCGTAAAGGACGATTTGGTTTGTATGGGTCGAACAAGGACGTGGGCCACGACTTGAAAATCCATAGCATCGAATCTGACAACTCCCGGAGATTGTTATCGAGCAAGACAAGTTCGTCTTCAAAATTCTTGGTGAAGAGAGGTACTGGAGCCTTACCCAAATAAACCAGTACATTAATGAGAACAACAATACTAAAAGTTTTGTAAATGACGCGTTTCATCAGCAGGTAGAGTATGGGTGAATCATATTCTACGCGAACCAGAAGTAATCTGGACAAGTAGCTGAATGACATATGACCGAGTGACCAACCCACGAAACTACTAATCAGAAATGTTATGTTGTTGCTATATCGAAAAATAAATAGGTGAATTGGTCTCGCCAATACGGGACTTGGTAAAAGAATTGGATTTAAAATCTGGAAAATGAAACTATCCAAGAATATATTACCGATTCGAAAGTCACTGAGTGAATTGGTCGGACGTAGAGTTCGATAATCCGGTAAATCCTTGGTTCGGAACCAGTAAAATAACATGTATGGTACTATTGGGACAGTTACAACATGTGGTTTCACTATCAATGCATATAGAGGTGAACAGAATATTGACAGAAATATTAGTAGCTATCCCATCATCAAACCACTCAAAGCGACGGTACCACTAAGATTCCCTCCCAAAAGAAAAGCTCTTATGGATAGTATTTGGGAGGGTCCAACGGGTAATGTTGTTAGTAATCCATAATATAGTCCGAATATTATAGGTGGACCTGCCACCTTCACCCGAGTAAGCAGCGAAACCTGCAGTAGATACAACGACATTTGAACGCTTTCTACGTTCATAATTATTTCCTTCCCATATTTTTCAGTTTTTTTTTTTTCCCGTAGAGTGCCGGCAACCTCTCCGTACCACTCCCGTAGCTAGCACAGCAACTCCTTCGGAAAGGAGTCGATGGATTTCTTAATCATGAGGAGACAGAATCCCATGATTAAGAATTTGGAGACGTCTCTATGCATTTCCCTCAATGGTCACTTCCCGTCACCCAATAATTCTATAATTTAGTGATTTGTTACCATCTGCTTCGACAGGTTACTCCAACCCAGACGCCCCGGATTATTATTACGCCGTAGGGGACGAGTAACAAGTTCAAGCACATCCCTCGCATTAGTGGATCCATGGATTTGGGCAAAGGTGAACTCGACAGACCATTTTGTATCAATACCTCTTGCTTCTAAAGGATTGGCATGAGCCATTCCAGTAATTGCTGAATCAGGTTTTAATTCATGCATACGCTGTATCTGGTTATAATTATCCGGTTTTTCCACGATCCGTGGCATGAGTGTACCCATCTCTTTGCAAGTATCTCGTGAGAAAGATGGCTCGGCAGCTTGATATCGTTTATCCATGTAGGGAATACCTGTTTCGTAGACAACCATTCCGCAGCGAATTGGGAATCTTGCTATAGAAATTTCTGATAGATTATCTCCCGTAAAAGATATAGATTTACCAGCTGCTATCTCAAGATAGTCTCTCAGACTCTTCCATATCTCATCCTCCCTCTCCTTCAAACCCTGAGGTTCCATATTAAAGGCGGAACAAATCTTTTCTATCCAAGCACGCGTCCCATCAGGACCAATAGGAAAAGGTGCTCCAATTAACTGGCATTTACGACGCCGCATCAGAGTCGTCGCTGTACGGCTCAGAGAGGGATTCACGCCGCAAACATACACTCCCTTGCCTAATGATGGAAGTTCAGTATATCTCTGGGAGGGTAACCACCCCGATACCTGAATGGATTGACGTTTCGATTCCGGATTCGGTTGAGAAGCTACAGTTGAAGTTAGAGATCCAAAAAGAACTGAAGCATGATTCTTTAATTTCCGTCCCTCCGGATTAGCCCCCCCCGCTTCCGTCGTCGCAGTGTCAACACCCCCAACTAAATCCTGTTTCTGTTCGTGTCTAGATATGTCAAATTCCGGACACCGATGCGTCGTGGCAGCTGATACAGTATCCTCTCCCTGAGTAAAAGCATAATCCGATCCATTGGCCCGCGCAACTACAATTGGTACTCCAAGTTCGTTTTCTAGCTTGGGTGCTATGCCTTCTAGGTCCGTCTTTGTTATTTCCGTGGTACATGTGCCAATCCAAATAATGACACTAGGGTTTCTATCTCGTTTTATTTGGATACAAATTCTCTCCAATTCCCCTTGATCATTTAATTGGGCCGAGACGTCCCCCTCTTCCGACTCTGCCATTGCATAACGAGGTTCCGCAAGGATCGTAACTCCAAGAGCGTTCTGTAAGAAATAACCACAAGTCTTTGTACCTACCACTGGGGAAAAGCTGTCTTCGATCTTTTGATATAACCAAGCCACACAACTAATGGGGCAAGAAGTGTGATAATTTCCGGTTTCACATTCAAAAGTGAGAGTTTCGGGAGTCTTCGTGAAAGGGTTTCCTCAGAAAGGGTACACATACAAGAAATTTGCAGTTTCGGTTTCGAATCATCGTAAAATCAAGCAGAATATCCTGTTGAGTTTGCTGGGCATTCCTCTGCCCCCCACCATCGGGATTCAGATAGAAATCGGAGAGCAGACTGAATAATTCTCTATCTGGAATTTCCCTTGGCACAACCCCTTCTGGTCGAGACAATATCTGATCCGCCACATTGGGATGGAAATCACAAACATAATTGAGATCTGATTGACATTCAGCCGTTTCAAACAATGTTTTCCCCTTCACCCTCGAGACCCGAATGTCCTCAATGAGAGGCAACACTTCCAGCACAGGCATCGGGCAGGCTTCTACATGTTTATCAATGAGATCTCTCCTAGATGTCCGATTCCCCACCAAACCTGCTAATCGCAATGGGTGGGTATGTGCCTTCTCCCTAACCGACGCAGCAATACGATTTGCTGCAAAAGGGGCATCGAATCCATTATCCGTGATAATAATGCAATAATCCGCATGATTCGATGGAGCGGCAAAACCTCCACGGACTACGTCCCCTAAAACGTCGAATAGAGTAGTATCATATTCATAAGAAGCATTCGATTCTTTCGATGATTTAACCGTTTCTCCCACTACGTATCCCCCACAACCAGCTCCCGCAGGTGGTCCCCCTGCTTCAACACGATCCACTCCGCCATAACCCTTATAAATGACATCCTCAGGCCACACATCTTCATAGTGGTAATCCTTCGATTGCAAAGTGTCTATAATGGTAGGTATCAAGAATCCCGTGGGGGTGAAAGTACTATCATGTTTCGGATCACATCCAATTTGCAATACCCGTTTTCCGCGTCTCGCCAAAGCTATTGATATATTACAACTTGTTGTTGACTTACCAATTCCACCCTTTCCATAAACTGCTACTTTCGTTTCGCAAAGCTCCGATTCATTTTCTTCATCCCGACTATCCCCCACTTCCCCCCCCTCCCCCTCACGTTCTCTTTCCCCTTTTTTCTTCATTTTTCACCCCTTATCCATACTTTCCCCCCGTAGACTCATTCATTCCATTTATGGATTCAAGTTTATGGATCCTCCACCCGCCTGCAATTATTGATATCGATACGGATCGTGGGGTTCCATGGGCGGGAGAGTATCTTCTTATTCATTCGGATTGATGATTGGTATTATTCTACTGCTAACTGCCTTCGTTTCTCTTGTCTCCTAAGAGTTTTTTTCTTCTCCTTTCCAAGATATTCCTTATACCTCTATAAGTATCCTGTGACTATTCTACTATGTTTTCCGGAAAAGGAGAAATAGAAACTAGTGATTGGTGATCGATCGATATGCATCTTGGGGTTGGGGGGGGGGCGATCAATCACGACCAAGATCAACCATGACCGAGATCTTCCACACCAGCCCCCCCCCCGATTCGTAGGCTCTATCCGAGAAGGCAAAAGGGATTGCTATCATTACTGCTTCTTCCTATAATGAGAGTTAGGGTGTACGCGAGGTTCATGAAGTCTCGAAGAAAGCTTTGGGTCTTCGAGTGGTTAACGTCTTGCAGATCAAGGGGCGGCTCAAGGAACAAGAGTCTCTGGAAGTATATGGGATTGAATCATCTGCCACTTTCCTCGGTAGCTCAGCGGTAGAGCGGTCGGCTGTTAACCGATTGGTCGTAGGTTCAAATCCCACCCGGGGAGATTCATCCATTTCCAGTAGGATAGAAGATAGTCTAGATGATGTACCTCCCTTCAATAGGGATAATACTTCACTTACGTCAGGGGAGGGGGAGGTACCTCCTCATAATATATATCGTAGAAACCGATAGTATCTTTGAAGATTTACATTATCCACATTCGAGATTCTCAGTAATGAGGTAGTTCTCCCACACCCGTATGCCGAATCGGGACTATAACCATATAGTCGATCAACCGATAGAGGATTCAATATCATGCCTATTTTAAGCTCTAATAATGGATAGAAGACTCCATACCCTCCCTTCTCTTGGCCAATCTAATGCTTCTAAGGATCCGAGTCTAGCGTCGCTTCTTCGAGAATCCCTACTCCAGAGTACTGAATGGTTGGGATAAGCAAATCAATCAATCTTTGTTTTGTCCTCGTCGGAGTCTAGATGTATCGAAGGCTTCTACTCGCTCGACTTGTTACTAGATTGTAAAACCGGAGATTCCACCCCCGGGAATTCTTCCCGATGGGGTTCCCCCCACAGGGGGGGATGTTCTGTCGGTGTGGATCCGTGACAATACCCCGTTCCGGAGTCCCAATCGGGACTATTCCCAACGGGGAATTCAACTCGAGGGGGAACCAATGAATTACTTGTAGAAGCTACTGCTGGAGACTACTAAATATCAGGCTTACTATACGAAAGAGTCAGGTCATATATCATTCCGTTTTGGCGAGAGAGTCATGCCTTTGCGAAGGATCAAGTCCCACAGCTTCAGCTCTGCGTCCGCGCCCGGAATCACAATCTTTGCTTGCCTACTTACCACTGAGAGGGAAGGGACGTTTAGGGATGATTTTGGGCGAGGAGGGATTCGAACCCCCGACACCGTGGTTCGTAGCCACGTGCTCTAATCCCCTGAGCTACAGGCCCCGTCTCCACTGGATCTGTTCCAGGAACCCCTTCTAGGATGGACTGGAATAGAAGCAACCCCTCCTCTCCCCATCCATTCCGATTTAGAAAGATGCGGAAGCTTAGGATCTTCCCTCAGAAAGATAGAGTATTTTCCTCTCATTAAGTAGGGAGGAGGGAGGTGCTAATATCCATGGGGTCTCGAAGGGGATGACCTTTCAATTTCAATAAAGGAGAATGGAATGCATTCAGTCTTTTCTTTCATCCTGGCGTCGAGCTATTTTCCCGCAGGGCTCCCCCTGCAGTATCGTTACCGCGGTAGAGTTTCACCACCAAGTTCGGGATGGATCGGTGTGGTTCCTCCACGCCTAAGACACCAGAATATCAACCCGTGGACGAAGAGGAGCATAAGGAAGAAGCATATTGGTTAGTTCTTATGAGACTCTAATTCCGGAAGGTACACCAGAGGTGTAGGTGTACCTTCCAGGCAGAGAACATCCCTCTGACCCGCCTTTCCATCCCTTGGATGGACGGAGAAGCGGGGCGGAACCCTTAGATCAGCTTCTGGGCTGATGTTGTCAGACGATCGAATAATAGGTGGCATTGCCTGATCGAATCGATCAGGTTATGCGGAAACAAGGTCCAAATCTCTCGGTCTGTTAGGAT
>NW_028239819.1:37500-39127 GCF_047967505.1 Dipteris shenzhenensis | reverse complement strand
TTTTTCACTCCATATTGTAGGGTGGATCCGCCGGTTAGTCGAGGATCTCCCCCCAAACTGCACGTGCGACTTTCATCGAATGCAGCTTTCCATATGATTGAATAGAAAGTCTTGAAGTAAGTTCGGGTTACTTCAATGAATCATATTTACTCATTAGGCATTGAGTATCCGTTTCCTCTTCATCATCCCACGAATAGGAGAAGGGAAATCCCGTATTTCATTTATCTCACCAAGAATGTCCGTGGGTTTATTGATCCAATTACCAAATGTTCACAAAACCTCCACTGAATCTCCATAATCGTAGTCCGAACTCGTTCTGAGAGAGAGAAGACATTCGAAGATTTTCCAAATAAATGGGAGTCCGGGTAAGACTCAACTTACTGGAATGCAATACCCTGGACACCGAGTTGTTTCACACGAATAAGATAATAATCAATCTCCGTAATAGCAGGCTTCGGTCCCCTGGCAACATTCCCACTATCGGGTCGGCTATGCATTTGACATATCAGAACAACCGATACGGAATCATTGCGATGATACAAGTTACGACAATGTTCTGCAACGCACTGGAACGCCCCTTCTTACGATCCTTTACTCCTACAGCATCTAAAGTTCCTCTAACGATATGATATCTTACACCAGGTAGGTCCTTCACCCTCCCGCCTCTCACAAGGACCACGGAATGTTCTTGCAAATTATGGCCAATACCTGGTATGTAAGCCGTTATCTCGAACTTGGAGGTTAATCGAACTCTGGCGACTTTCCGTAGGGCAGAGTTAGGTTTTTTTGGTGTAGTTGTGGAATAGTTGACAGATGAGTCAGTTTCAGTGTCACTCTACAGAACCGTACGTGAGATTCTCACCTCATACGGCTCCTCGTCATTCAATTAATACTAAGAATAGAAGTACGAAATACCTTTCGGTTGTTACCCGATACAAGAGGATTCACAAAATAATTTTGATATTCCATTCTTTCATTTTCAACTCCCTCCTGTGTGTTTGCCTCTACCTCCTCCCTATCCCCCAAATCGATTCGCTAGTCTACTTACTTCAGTGTCATTAATATTCTTAAGAAGTAGTAAGGAGAAGGAGATTCTGTTCCTACTTCAACTTCCCCAGAAGTAAATAGGTATTCACCGTAGTATCTATTTCCTGCTTCGATACTACCGATATAGACTTGGGAGAATTATTCTCTGATGTGGAAGAAATAGAATCTACAAGTGATCTGTGAAAAATCCTTCTACTCTCTAGAACCACCCGAATTGCTAGTGCTAATGATATTCGTTCCAATATGATAGAGTGAATTAATAGATAAAGGTGGAAGAGGGAGATATGGAATGGAAAGATGGAGAATATATTGATTTGATGGGTAGATTCGCTAATGAGTCTCATGTCTGTTTCCATTTCAGTAATATTAAACAGATCGAATATACGGGGGATTGACGGGTTGATGTAAGCTTATCCATGTTATTAATCACTATTCAAGAAGGAATCCATTCTGAAATGGAAAAAAGCTTTGATATGATTTGGCTTTCGTTCTTTCGTCTGCTGTAACGAGGCTGTCTGAGGAGGATTCAGTAACCCATAGGGATATCTACCTCTACCATATAGGATCCAATGACTGCTTG
>NW_028239819.1:5000-27500 GCF_047967505.1 Dipteris shenzhenensis | reverse complement strand
GTGATTGATCGCCCCCCCCCCAACCCCAAGATGCATATCGATCGATCACCAATCACTAGTTTCTATTTCTCCTTTTCCGGAAAACATAGTAGAATAGTCACAGGATACTTATAGAGGTATAAGGAATATCTTGGAAAGGAGAAGAAAAAAACTCTTAGGAGACAAGAGAAACGAAGGCAGTTAGCAGTAGAATAATACCAATCATCAATCCGAATGAATAAGAAGATACTCTCCCGCCCATGGAACCCCACGATCCGTATCGATATCAATAATTGCAGGCGGGTGGAGGATCCATAAACTTGAATCCATAAATGGAATGAATGAGTCTACGGGGGGAAAGTATGGATAAGGGGTGAAAAATGAAGAAAAAAGGGGAAAGAGAACGTGAGGGGGAGGGGGGGGGAAGTGGGGGATAGTCGGGATGAAGAAAATGAATCGGAGCTTTGCGAAACGAAAGTAGCAGTTTATGGAAAGGGTGGAATTGGTAAGTCAACAACAAGTTGTAATATATCAATAGCTTTGGCGAGACGCGGAAAACGGGTATTGCAAATTGGATGTGATCCGAAACATGATAGTACTTTCACCCCCACGGGATTCTTGATACCTACCATTATAGACACTTTGCAATCGAAGGATTACCACTATGAAGATGTGTGGCCTGAGGATGTCATTTATAAGGGTTATGGCGGAGTGGATCGTGTTGAAGCAGGGGGACCACCTGCGGGAGCTGGTTGTGGGGGATACGTAGTGGGAGAAACGGTTAAATCATCGAAAGAATCGAATGCTTCTTATGAATATGATACTACTCTATTCGACGTTTTAGGGGACGTAGTCCGTGGAGGTTTTGCCGCTCCATCGAATCATGCGGATTATTGCATTATTATCACGGATAATGGATTCGATGCCCCTTTTGCAGCAAATCGTATTGCTGCGTCGGTTAGGGAGAAGGCACATACCCACCCATTGCGATTAGCAGGTTTGGTGGGGAATCGGACATCTAGGAGAGATCTCATTGATAAACATGTAGAAGCCTGCCCGATGCCTGTGCTGGAAGTGTTGCCTCTCATTGAGGACATTCGGGTCTCGAGGGTGAAGGGGAAAACATTGTTTGAAACGGCTGAATGTCAATCAGATCTCAATTATGTTTGTGATTTCCATCCCAATGTGGCGGATCAGATATTGTCTCGACCAGAAGGGGTTGTGCCAAGGGAAATTCCAGATAGAGAATTATTCAGTCTGCTCTCCGATTTCTATCTGAATCCCGATGGTGGGGGGCAGAGGAATGCCCAGCAAACTCAACAGGATATTCTGCTTGATTTTACGATGATTCGAAACCGAAACTGCAAATTTCTTGTATGTGTACCCTTTCTGAGGAAACCCTTTCACGAAGACTCCCGAAACTCTCACTTTTGAATGTGAAACCGGAAATTATCACACTTCTTGCCCCATTAGTTGTGTGGCTTGGTTATATCAAAAGATCGAAGACAGCTTTTCCCCAGTGGTAGGTACAAAGACTTGTGGTTATTTCTTACAGAACGCTCTTGGAGTTACGATCCTTGCGGAACCTCGTTATGCAATGGCAGAGTCGGAAGAGGGGGACGTCTCGGCCCAATTAAATGATCAAGGGGAATTGGAGAGAATTTGTATCCAAATAAAACGAGATAGAAACCCTAGTGTCATTATTTGGATTGGCACATGTACCACGGAAATAACAAAGACGGACCTAGAAGGCATAGCACCCAAGCTAGAAAACGAACTTGGAGTACCAATTGTAGTTGCGCGGGCCAATGGATCGGATTATGCTTTTACTCAGGGAGAGGATACTGTATCAGCTGCCACGACGCATCGGTGTCCGGAATTTGACATATCTAGACACGAACAGAAACAGGATTTAGTTGGGGGTGTTGACACTGCGACGACGGAAGCGGGTGGGGCTAATCCGGAGGGACGGAAATTAAAGAATCATGCTTCAGTTCTTTTTGGATCTCTAACTTCAACTGTAGCTTCTCAACCGAATCCGGAATCGAAACGTCAATCCATTCAGGTATCGGGGTGGTTACCCTCCCAGAGATATACTGAACTTCCATCATTAGGCAAGGGAGTGTATGTTTGCGGCGTGAATCCCTCTCTGAGCCGTACAGCGACGACTCTGATGCGGCGTCGTAAATGCCAGTTAATTGGAGCACCTTTTCCTATTGGTCCTGATGGGACGCGTGCTTGGATAGAAAAGATTTGTTCCGCCTTTAATATGGAACCTCAGGGTTTGAAGGAGAGGGAGGATGAGATATGGAAGAGTCTGAGAGACTATCTTGAGATAGCAGCTGGTAAATCTATATCTTTTACGGGAGATAATCTATCAGAAATTTCTATAGCAAGATTCCCAATTCGCTGCGGAATGGTTGTCTACGAAACAGGTATTCCCTACATGGATAAACGATATCAAGCTGCCGAGCCATCTTTCTCACGAGATACTTGCAAAGAGATGGGTACACTCATGCCACGGATCGTGGAAAAACCGGATAATTATAACCAGATACAGCGTATGCATGAATTAAAACCTGATTCAGCAATTACTGGAATGGCTCATGCCAATCCTTTAGAAGCAAGAGGTATTGATACAAAATGGTCTGTCGAGTTCACCTTTGCCCAAATCCATGGATCCACTAATGCGAGGGATGTGCTTGAACTTGTTACTCGTCCCCTACGGCGTAATAATAATCCGGGGCGTCTGGGTTGGAGTAACCTGTCGAAGCAGATGGTAACAAATCACTAAATTATAGAATTATTGGGTGACGGGAAGTGACCATTGAGGGAAATGCATAGAGACGTCTCCAAATTCTTAATCATGGGATTCTGTCTCCTCATGATTAAGAAATCCATCGACTCCTTTCCGAAGGAGTTGCTGTGCTAGCTACGGGAGTGGTACGGAGAGGTTGCCGGCACTCTACGGGAAAAAAAAAAAACTGAAAAATATGGGAAGGAAATAATTATGAACGTAGAAAGCGTTCAAATGTCGTTGTATCTACTGCAGGTTTCGCTGCTTACTCGGGTGAAGGTGGCAGGTCCACCTATAATATTCGGACTATATTATGGATTACTAACAACATTACCCGTTGGACCCTCCCAAATACTATCCATAAGAGCTTTTCTTTTGGGAGGGAATCTTAGTGGTACCGTCGCTTTGAGTGGTTTGATGATGGGATAGCTACTAATATTTCTGTCAATATTCTGTTCACCTCTATATGCATTGATAGTGAAACCACATGTTGTAACTGTCCCAATAGTACCATACATGTTATTTTACTGGTTCCGAACCAAGGATTTACCGGATTATCGAACTCTACGTCCGACCAATTCACTCAGTGACTTTCGAATCGGTAATATATTCTTGGATAGTTTCATTTTCCAGATTTTAAATCCAATTCTTTTACCAAGTCCCGTATTGGCGAGACCAATTCACCTATTTATTTTTCGATATAGCAACAACATAACATTTCTGATTAGTAGTTTCGTGGGTTGGTCACTCGGTCATATGTCATTCAGCTACTTGTCCAGATTACTTCTGGTTCGCGTAGAATATGATTCACCCATACTCTACCTGCTGATGAAACGCGTCATTTACAAAACTTTTAGTATTGTTGTTCTCATTAATGTACTGGTTTATTTGGGTAAGGCTCCAGTACCTCTCTTCACCAAGAATTTTGAAGACGAACTTGTCTTGCTCGATAACAATCTCCGGGAGTTGTCAGATTCGATGCTATGGATTTTCAAGTCGTGGCCCACGTCCTTGTTCGACCCATACAAACCAAATCGTCCTTTACGATATATAGAGAATAGCCGATTCGGCGGCGATAGCTTAGTGAAGAAGCAAGTATCAAATCACTTTTTCAGCAAATGTTTGACTAGTGGAAAACAGCGGTTGGCTCTCACGGCGTTACCCAGTTTGTCGATCTTTGGAGACCAGTTAGGAACCTCGTTAGAGGATTCGGATATGCCACTTCCAGCTCATCATCTGCATGAAGACTGGATTTTGAACCAATTCAGGAAAAACAAGGATTTGAATAATGAGTTAAAGGACCGAATTCGATTCCTAGACACCGAGCCTATCTTCTGGAAAGCGATGGAAAGAAGGACCGGATTGGCTGATAACGGAGGTGAATTACCTAAGATTTATGATCCATTTTTGAATAATTCATGTCGTGCTAGGATTCCAAACTCGGATTCATTCTGGATACTGTCTGATTCATTGGCATCGCAAGCGGTTGACAACAACGAGTATGCCAATGAATTGAATTCCGGTAATAAGATTCGGGATTGGGTGTCTATCAGGTATAAAGAGTTGAGAAGCAATGAGATTCCTCTTCCCCGGGAAGCATTACCTAAAAATGCTTTGCAAATATTTATTTTCATGTTCGAAACACCGGATGATGCCGTGATTGAAGATGTTGTGGGAGAAACAAACTATTCAGTTTCGAAGGGTGATTCCACCCCCGTAACTTGGGATCAAGTCTTCAAATTTTCTTCATCTCCGACAGAGTTAGCTTTATTCTTCACCTATCTCAGAGATGATTGTGGTGCCTTCGATTGGATCCGCTTGCTAGACGTACCTCTAATTGGTGGGGAAAGACTTGACTCTTCAAAACAAAAAATACGTTCGATCCTCGAGATTGAGGAACTGTCGGAGGAATTGGCCCGCAATACTCACTTAATATATGATAATAGGTTCGATGTCGCGGGTGGGTCAACTGATATTCGTAACAGAAAGTTAAAAAATTTAGCAATCAGCGTCGGGAAGACGCGGCTGAAAACACGCAGACTGGTCAAACGTTTTGCAAAAAGCTCTGATTTTCGTCGGAAACCTATAAAAGGCTCTATGCGCTCCAGAAGACGTAAGACACTGGTTTGGGAAGTATTTCAAGATAAGGCACATTCACCTCTCTTCTTTAGATTAATGGAACTACCCACTCCGTTTCGATTTCCTGCCGGAGAATTAACTGGTGTAGATTTTGAGGAATCGGCCGGTGACGCGAGGAGAGAAACTAGTACCCAACCCGAACAGGAACTAATATCTCTTTCATCCTCGAGAGAGGGGGAGCGAGCGAAATCCGACCGCCCAGCTATAGCAGCTAGGTTCGATGTGAGTTCCATCCACACGGGGCGGGGTTTATTATTGGTTATGCAATCGACTCTTCGGAAATATGTGAAACTGCCTGTATTGATAACACTCAAGAATTTCGGTCGTATTTTATTTTTTCAAGCTCCCGAATGGGATGAGGATTGGAGTGAGTGGCGCAAAGAATCCCACATCAAATGCACCTACGACGGCGAGGGATTCTCACACACTCGTTTACCCGGTCGTTGGTTGAAGGAGGGTCTTCAGATAAAGATTTTGTATCCTTTCCGGTTGAAGCCTTGGCGTACTCGCGGGAGGAGGCGCCCAACCATTTTGGAAAATGATATGAATCCCAGGTATCTCAAGACTCGGGAATCGGGGAGAAAAAATAGATTGAGGCGAGGAAAATCTCCATCTAGCTATTTAACAGCTTGGGGATTCCAAACAGATGTACCTTTTGGAACTATTAAGAAAGATCCCTCCTTCTGGAAACCTATCCGGAAGAAATTGATGAGAATTTTGAGACGTAGTCTCGCATTGCGGACTAGGCAAATGCGTCGTCTCTACTCCAAATTGGGTGTATCCGCAAGGTTTCCATTGGGGAAATTGAATTTCCTTCGTAAAATTGAAGGGATTTGGGAGAATTGGAGTGGAACCGATTTTGTTGGGGGAGATATTCCAAATGATACAGGGACCGGGTGGAAAGAGGGGCCGTCACACGGTGAACCAGGTACTGGTGGAATAGATGAAACATCAATTCCCATTGATAATAAATCCCGATACTTTGCGGGTACCGATGATGAACCAGTAAAAGATACCGTTGGTGGATCCAAATCCGAACCCGAATCAGACATGCATGCATTCAGAAATCTGTTAACCGAAGGGGTTGGCGGGGGTGGGCGTAGCACCAAATCACTCCGTTTTAGTAAACCGGGAATAGATGACAGACTAATTAATACAAATCTGACTAGTTCTTTGAGATTCCAAACGAAATTAGTCAATATTCAGGGAATTTATTTGAGATCCCGCATATCGGTCGCAGAATTGTTTGAGAAGTATCTTCTACTAGTAGCGGGATTATTTCGAAGAGTCAATAGAGCTTTTGCTCATTATCTCGACAATTTTGCTAGATTTCGGGTGCAACTGGTGAAAGTGACGAATCAAGTTGGTGGGGTTCATGGGGATGCAAACCACCCAATTCTAGCTATTTCCGGAATTAGGGAGGGAATACCGCGAGTTATCGATAATCAATCTATAGGATTACCGTCTCAGGCGCACATTCACGACATTCTGTGGCATGTAAGCATGAAAAACAACCTGGATTTGGATTCTTTGATGGAAATTGCGGAAGATAGCAAGGATGCGGGGTATCTCGATAACCGGAAGGGATGTAAGGATAATGAGAATCTGGATGATGCTTCGGAAGATTGGAATTATCCGCGCGGTGATCATGGTTGTTATCCGAAAGGGGGAGGGGAAACCCCAGAATTTTTTGATGGCGGTAAACATGACGGGGGAAAGAGCGATTCCGTGGGATGTCCCGATGACAGAACTGGCGGGATTGTACGTGGGTATGGTATCGATGAACATATTAATAATTTTGCTACGATGCGGGGACTTTCCAAACAACTTTGGGAATTGAATGCAAATGATTTGGGGAGTTTGTTAGGCTGTCCCGACAAGTACAACCTGTCATTGGAGTTATGGCAAAAAATTGCACCGAAGAGATGGAGATCGGACATCGAAAATTTATATGGATTCAGAAGCATCGGGGGAAGTTTTCTCGCCGAGCATGAATATGTATTTCGTGATAGACAAAACGATTATTCCATATATACTGAAACCCCTTTCCTCAGAGATCGAGTGAGAAATATCAATAAACGTCGTAAATACAGTTATTTGTTACATAGTTTTATTGATTCCTCACGAGATGTAGATATACAAAAATTTCCGGCGGGGTGGAATGCGGCGATAAGGGAAACTCGTTTAGGGAATCGTATCAGAGAACTTATTGCAGGGAAGGGAATTTCTCATCCACGAATACTTGATCCGGAACGTGAGTTGAATCCGAAATCCGATTTGGTGTTGTGGGTAATTCCGGATCCCGCGGAAGCAAAGGATGTATACGAAACAAGATCGAAATTTGTACCTGGGACTTCTATTTTGTGGGAGAGGGTTCCCGCTACCCCAAATGAAAGATTTCAGAGATTAGGCACGGATTACGGGTTACAGGAAGAAGAGATTGATTCGGATGAAATACTTCTAAGAGAGAGGGGGAGTCACTATTATATTTTTCAATGGAAATGGGAATCCGAAGCATTAGAAAGAGAATTATAAAGACTGAGGGATTTGATATCTCTCATCAACGTATTAGAAAATGAGCAGGATCTTACTTCCTTCTGTGTCAATATGGGTATAGATTGCGATTTGTTGAATCTTTTTCTCAACGAAGAGAAACGCGAGATTCTAGATGATTTGTTTGTTATTTCAGCCCATCGTTTACCGCGAATATTCGATGATTAGATTCTCATGTATAAAATGGTTAGTATCCCACTGAAATTTCGAAACAGATTCAAAAGAAGATTGAATAGAAATATATTTGGCGGGTGCATGCTGCGTTTGTCACTCATCAATGGGGAGAGGAATAGGAATCGCTCCTATCTCCATAACATCGAAGATCTCCTGCTTCCGAGACATCGTCGCAAATCGCGATTTCTCAGATCCCTATTGATTTTGAGCTCCGTGAAATCCGAAAGGGACCCTTTGGGCTACCCTTCTGGAGTGGAATGGATGAACAAGAGTGAAGAGTCTAGCGACCTGAGTGGGACTCAGAAAATCAAACGTTTCCTTTGGCCCAGTTATCGCTTAGAAGAATTAGCTTGTATGAACAGATTCCGCTTCGACACAAATAATGGAAGTCGATTTGCCACGCCCAGAATACGCATGTATCCCATTATTTGAGACGGGGGGGAGAATACGTAGATTCGACAATTTGCTCGACTAATATTACTAACATCTTGGTAATCTCAATCAAGTGTGTGATAGAAGGAGGGGCAGATACCTACCTTACTTATCAGATGCGGAGCTGTAACTACTCGTTGGTGGGAAACAAATTCCCACCGATAACCGAATCTATTGAGTGACGATTTCCCCGATTATAGGAGTATTCATCTCCCTCGCTCGGACCAATACTACCCGAATTAGTAGGCAAATCCTATACAATGAATTCGATAAACAATTATTATTACTACTATTACGGATAAGGCTATATCTACCAATTCGACGTTGATTTGTGAGAAAGGGGATACAGGGTCTGCTGAGTCTCAAATATGCTACTTGACCGATCAAGTCTCGAAACTCACTTCTCATTTGAAATCACATTCCAAGGATTACTCCTCTCAGAGGGGTTTGTGGAAATTATTGGGAAGACGCAAGCGTCTCTTAATTCATTCATCCAAAAAGGATCCGACTTTATACGATAACATAATAAGCAACTTGGGTATTCGGAGATTGAAGAGACGCCGATTCCAATTTATAGAAATCCAGTTCTACCGAAGCTAGGGTCTGCAAAAATTACCAGGAACATAATTCATGGGTATACCTCCTACGAAAGTGGATCCAGTTATAGTGAGTATGGGTCCCCACCACCCGTCGATGCACGGTGTCCTTCGACTTATTGTTACTCCAGACGGTGAAAATGTCGTTGGTTGTGAACCAATACTTGGCTATTTACATAGAGGGATGGAAAAAATTGCTGAAAACCGGACGATTCTGCAGTATCTTCCCCACGTGACGAGATGGGATTATTTAGCCACCATGTTTACCGAGGCAATAACAGTGAATGCGCCGGAGAAGTTGGCAAATATTCAAATACCGAGAAGAGCTAGTTACATACGAGTTATTATGCTCGAGCTAAGTCGAATAGCTCCCCACCCGTCATGGCTCGGACCTTTTCTGGCGGATGTCGGTGCACAAACCCCTTTTTTCTACACATTTCGAGAAAGGGAAATGATTTATGATTTACTTGAGTCTGCTACGGGTATGTGAATGACGCATAATTATTTCCGCGTCGGGGGAGTAGCGGTAGATTCACCATATGGGTGGCTAGATAAATGTTTGGATTCCTGCCACTATTGCCTCTCAAAAGTCGATGAATATGAACGACTTATCACAAATAATCCTATATTTCTGAAACGAGTGGAGGGGATAGGTGTCACTGGTAGGGAAGAAGCTATAGATCGGGGCTTATCCGGACCCATGTTGCGAGCCTCGGGGATTCAATGGGATCTTCGCAAGGTGGATCACTACGAATGTTATGACGAATCGGATTGGCGGATCCAATGGCAAACAGGAGGAGATTCATTGGCCCGTTATTTGGTACGAATCGGCGAGATGAGAGAATCCATAAGAATAATTCAACAGGCCTCGAGACTCCTTCCGGGAGGTCCATATGAAAATTTGGAATCTCGACGCCTTAGTCAGCAACGAAAGGAAATGGGATGGAATGATTTTGACTATCAATTTGTCGGTAAGAAATCCTCTCCCACTTTCAAATTACCTGAGCAGGAGCATTACGTAAGGGTGGAAGCTCCCAAAGGGGAATTAGTTAGGGATATTTCTGATTGGAGATGATAGTGTTTCTCCCCGGAGACGGAAGATTCGTCCGCCTGGCTTCATAAATCTGCAAATTCTCTCTCAATTGGTAGAAGGAATGAAACTAGCCGATATTACGACAATATTAGGTAGTATAGATATCATCATGGGGGAGGTTGATCGCCGAAACGGCAATTGGTACAAAAAATTTCGAGGAACGCGTGATTGACTTATTTCACAAATTGGGAGTTTCGAGAGATTCTTCCGAATTGATTTGGATTCTGATTTCCATTCCCACCCTTATCGTAGGAATTACAGTAGGAGTATTAGTTATCGTACGGCTCGAGTGAAAGGTATCTGCGGGGGTACAACAGCGTATCGGACCTGAATATGCAGGTCCTTTGGGAATTATCCAATCCCTGGCCGATGGAGTCAAGCTCCTACTGAAGGAAGATATTGTTCCAGCCAGGGGCGATACTTGGCTATTCAATATTGGACCAGCTGTGGTAGTCATACCAGTCTTTATAAGCCACTTGGTGATACCCTTCGGGCAGCACATTATTCTAGCTGATCTGAGTATAGGTGCTTTCTCTTGGATCGCCATCTCAAGTATCGTTCCCCTAGGGCTACTTATGGCAGGATATGGTTCAAATAATAAATATTCCCCTCCAGGTGGTCTTAGAGCTGCTGCTCAATCAATTAGTTACGAAATACCCCCAGCCCCATGTGTACTATCCATATCCCCACGTGCGACTCGCTGAATAAGATTGATGGGAAGAGGGTTATTCCGATATAGAGATTCGGAATGAAGAATCTTTCACTGATTTGACAGAACAACTGGATAGTCATCTGGGTGAGATCGAACAGCGTCTTGCAGCGAGTGAATCGAGTCCCATCCCCCATGTACGGGAGTGAAAGCATGTCCGAGCAGTAAACACTGTTTGCCCCCAGGTACGGGATAGATTTACAGGGCCTGAAGCGGGGACAAGAAGGGACTGAACCTCTTTTCCGGGATTGAGCGGGAGTGGATGGTCAGGAACACTAATATACACAAGAGATTTGTGAGAAGGGTGGAGAAAAAAGTTGCATAATAAAATCTCTTTTCTCTTTAATTGGATAAAGACTTAGCCTCGGTAGGGATGACTAGGTAGTACATCTTGAAAATCCCAATCCCGAGTATATTCCTATCTACTTAGATTATGACTATCCGGAACGAAGTAATCCTTTCAACGGTTTGATTTTTCTGCCCCTGGCGGAAAAAATTATTGATATATGCGAGTATCTCCTTTACGTAGTAGTCTCAAGAGGATTGGGATCATAGGAATCCTCAGGCTAATCCTCTTCTCGGCTGAAATAAAGATAGGTAGGGATCCATCTATGTGGAGATATAAAAGAAGTATCGGTAAATCCCATTCCACCGAGAAACGGTGGAAGATTCCGAATTATATCAAAAAATAACTGAAAAGGTTGAGATGGATTCAGAAGCTATCACTCCCTGTAGCAAACAGAATCCCATTGGTTGAGATTGGGACGCTCCTCAGGGGGGTGTCGCGCAAAGGAAGTGATTAACTACCAATCCCCCTCTCGGGTGACTTATGGGGAGCCGTATGAAATCCCAATTTCATGTACGGTTTCGAATCAGAGGTGGTAATAGCAATTGTACCGTCGACTATAATTATCTGATAGCTTAAGTACGGTTGACATAGTTGAAACACAATCTAAGTATGGTTTTCTGGGATGGAATCTGCGGCGTCAACCTATAGGCTTTATAGCTTTCTTCATATCCCCATCGGCAGAATGTGAAAGGTTGCCATTTGATCTACCAGAGGCGGAGGAGGAACTGGTAGCGGGTTATCAAACCGAATATTCAGGTATAAAATCTGGTTCATTCTATGTTGGTTCTTACCCAAATTCATTGGTTTCCTCGTCGTTTGTAACAGTCCTTTATCCGGGTGGATGGGATTCACCAATTCCATTTCTTCAAGAATTAGGGCAAATTTTTCCCTTTCGGACTCTCAGCAGTGAATCCTTTGATGTATTCGATGCAGTAACAGGTGTCATTACCACATCAGCCAAGTCTTATCTATTCCTATTCATTTCTATCGCAACGAGATGGACATTACCTAGAGTCAGAATAGACCAATTACTAGATCTCGGCTGGAAATCTCTTCTGCCCGTTGCTCCGGGAAATCCGTTGCTGACAGCTTCGTTTCGACTACCATCTCTAAAATGAGATATTCCCCTCATAGTTTACATCAATGTCACCCCGATTTTAATCTATCCAATCTCTAGAAACTAAGGAACTCCCCCAGGATTATCTATCACATGTTTCCCACGGTAACTGGATTCCAGGATTATAGTCAACGAGCAATACGAGCTGCGAGGTATACTGGTCAAGGTTTTGCGGTTACTCTAGACCATCTGAATCGTTTACCTGTGACTATCCAATACCCCTACGAGAAACTTATATCATCCGAACGATTCCGTGGACGAATTCATTTTGAATTTGACAAATGCATTGCTTGTGAGGTACGTGTCCGAGTATGTCTGATTAACCTGCCTGTCGTCGACCGGAGATTGATAAGAAGCATCAGAAAAAAACGATTAAGAAGTTATAGCATTGATTTCGGAGTTCGTATCTTCTGTGGGAATTGTGTCGAATACCGCCTAACAAATTGCTTGTCAATGACTGAGGAGTATGAACCCTCGACTTATGATCGTCACGAATCAAATTATGATCAAATGGCTCCGGGACGTTTGCCCCTCTCTGTCTCCCAGGATTCCGCAATTCAAGTAGTTCCAACTCTGAGTTATTCATCTGGGGGAGTCACGAAAGGAGATCCCAATAATCGAACTGTCACTCGTGGTGTCAATTGAATCTCCGTCTGAAGTTTGGAAGATAGACCGACTCCCTGGTTAGAAAAAATAGTAAGTCGGAGATGATTCAATATCGAGATATCTCTGCTATGCAGAGATATCCCTCCTTCAATTATTTCTACCAATAGGGGGGGGTGTGTCTACATAAGTAGGTCACACACATACACGTCGTTATTGAATAGTAATATAGTGAGATGGGAGAATCAAAATAACTGGGCATAATGAATCTACCTGAATCAATTTATGAATCTGTCTTGATACTAATCGAATTAGGTATTCTACTGGGAAGTGTAGGAGTGGTATTATCTGCTAATATAGTTTATTCCGCCTCTTCATCGGGACTGGTGTTTATCTGTATATCTCTCCCATATCTCGTACCGAATGCCGATTCTGTAGCTGCCGCACAATCGCCTATCTATGTAGGAGCTATAAATGTTTCGATCGTGTCTGCCGTAACGGTTATTGACGAACCAGTAGATTCCAATTCAACCATTTCCTGGAATATGGGAGATACTATTGCCTTAGGAGCTTGTACGGGTCTATCTATCTTATCAACCACTACAATTCGAGATACGAAATGGTCTGATATAAATCCAATCGACCCATCGAGGGATGTTGTGGGGGGAGTCTCAAAAAACAACATCCAGCGAATTGGATACCAATTGTTAACACAATTTCTGGTTCCATTCGAACTCCTTTCTATCCTCCTCCTAGTGGCTTCAGTAGGGGCGATTACAATGGCTCGTGGTGAAGGAATAACCAGACCCGACGAAGAACCTGCTTCGTCGTCTGGAGATGACTCCCCATCTTTCTAATTAATTACAACTTCTCGTAAACTCATCTCGTAGGTTAACCAATTAAGTTTCCGGGGGGTTAATACATCATGCTCGAACATGGACTGATTCTAGGTGCTTATCCCTATCGCGTTGGCTTTTCCGGATCAATCACGAGTCGAAACATGATTAGGGCACTGATGTGTCTTGAGCTGATTCTGAATGCCATTAATATAAATCTCGTAGCATTCTCCAATTTCTTTGACAATGAACAAATGAAGGGGGAAATCTTTTCAATATCCGTAATAGCCGTTGCAGCTGCCGAAGCTGCTATTGGGTTATCCATTGCTTCGGTCATCCAGCGTAATAGAAGATCGACTCGTATCGATCAATTTGATTTGTTAAAATGGTAATTGATTCGTCGATGACGCTATTTATTTGGGCGAATCGCTATTCAATGCAGGTGTATCACATCCAGCTGGTAATGCTGTCGTTTTCCCCCTAACAATTGCATTTCATTCCGAAAAATTATGTCATACCTATCTGAATCCCTACCTATCCCGTTCCTTAAAATTGTCTTGTACCGTCCCTCCCCATATTGCAGAACCCATTCATTTCACGAGGATGATGGGAGAGTTCCACCCACGGAGTGTCTATGTAGGTAGATGCGGAAAAACCAAATCAATACAAATCTTAGATTTGATTGAATGGAAAATAAGGGGTAGGGGGCAGGGGGGAGGGTAGGTACACCTCAACAACCCCAACAGGAGAATATCTTTGACACGTCAATCCAATAGGAGTGAACAAATTCGACGGCACATTCAGTAAAGATCTATGACACATGTATTGGTTGCACCTAATGCGTAAGAGCCTGTCTGACAGATGCATTGGAAACGATCCCCCGGGATGGGTGTAAAGCCAATCAAATTGCTTCTGCTCCTAGAACAGAAGACTGTGTAGGTTGTAAGAGACGTGAATCCGCTTGTCCAACAGATTCCTCGAGTGTACGCGTCTATCCGGGAGCTGAGACGACTCGTAGTATGGGTCTAGCTTATTGATTCATCGGTCAAGAAAGAGATTCAAGAATCGAATCGTTTTCTTTCCAACTCATACTCAAAGATTCATACTCAATTCTATTGAGTATGAGTTGGGGTATTAAGATTCCCCCCCCCTCCCCCCCGCTAAAATATTTTTCCATCCACGATGAGTAACGTACCCTGGTTAACCACAATTGTTCTTTTTCCGATTCTGGCGGGTTCGCTATTTCCAATGCTTCCCTCCAATGGGAATAAGATCGTTCGGTGGTATACCCCAGGCATTTGTATATCGGAATTTCTACTAATCATTTATATCTTTCATTGTCACTTCCATATCGATGATCAATGCATTCAATTGGTGGAGGATTCTAGTTGGATAAATTCAATCAATTCCCATCGGAGTTCAGGTATTGATGGACTCTCCATGGGTCTCATTCTACTGACAGGATTTGTCACTACTTCGGCAACCTCAGCAGCTTGGCTAGTTACGCGGAATACACGTCTATTCTATTTCTTGATGTTGGCCATGTATAGCGGCCAAATAGGACTGTTTGCTTCTCGAGACATTTCGCTTTCCTCTCCTATGTGGGAGTTGGAATTAATCCCAATCTACCTACTTTTATGTATGTGGGGTGGGAAGAGACGTCTATACTCAGCCACGAAGTCTATTCTATACACAGCTGGTGGTTCTATCTTTCTCCTAATAGGAGCCCTAACTATGGGTTTCTACGGGACCCAGGAACCCTCCTTCAATATCCGAGATTTGGCAAGCAGATCACATCCTATATCACTAGAAGTGCTTTCTTATCTAGGATTCTTCGTGGCGTATGCCGTGAAACTGCCAATATTCCCTTTTCATACTTGGTTGCCAGACACTCATGGGGAAGCACATTACAGCACATGTATGTTGCTGGCTGGGGTATTACTAAAAATGGGAGGGTATGGATTGATTCGAATTAATATGGAATTATTACCTCATGCTCATTCCATACCTGCTTCGTGGTTGGTGCTATTCGGATCAGTCCAAATTGTTTATGCATCCCTGATTCCGCCGGGTCAGCGTAACCTTAAGAGGAGAATAGCGTATTCATCAATTTCCCATATGGGTTTTGTAACAATTGGAATTGGATCCGTGACAGATACGGGTCTTAATGGAGCTGTGTTACAAATGATTTCCCATGGGTTAATAGGTGCCGCTCTATTTTACCTTGCAGGGACTTGTTACGATAGGACACGTACCCTTTATCTCGATCAATTAGGGGGGATGGCTACCCCAATGCCCAGGATATTTACTATGTTTAGTATCTTCTCAATGGCATCCCTTGCATTACCCGGGATGAGTGGGTTTGTATCGGAATTGATGGTATTTCCAGGAATAGTGACTAATCAGCATTATTCATCTATATCTAAGTTATCGGTTGTAGTAGTCGAAGCGATTGGTACAGTATTAACTCCCATTTATTTGTTATCTATGTTACGTCGAATATTCTACGGATACAGAATATCCAACTATTCGGATCCATATTCAGTTGATTCCGGACCGCGGGAAATATTCATATCGATTTGTCTCTCTTTACCAATCCTCGGTATCGGTCTGTATCCAGACATGGTTGCATCTCTACGGAATCACAAAATACTATCTATCCTGGTTCCGTACTCTTTTATGGGATAGTAGAGGGGCAATAAAACGCAGTATCGTTTGGATCGGTAGTCGAACATATCTATTCAATGAGGATTACTCTTGGAAGCGGTTCTGGTATTAATTCCTATAAGGGAAGGCAGTGGGAATCCATGCCGCTGGCGACGTAATTGCATGAATGTCTGGGTGAGGAATCCACAGCGCGATTCCTCATGCAGACTCTGATTCAAATCACGAATTGATTACATGTAACACTTCAAGCATCTGACGAGGTAACATTTTTTGTTATCTCTCCCCCCGATCGAATTAGCGGTCTTCTACCTAATTATTAAGTAAGCCACCCGTGATTATGTAAACCGATTCCTGGTGGATTAACCCCTGAGAAACAAATCCAAGCAATGAAGAATCCTGTAGATGCTACAATAGCAGGCCCTTCCCCCTGCCAACCACTAGTTATTCTGGTATGGAGATGAATAGCATATATCAGCCGAGTCACTAATGCCCAGGTTTCCTTAGGGTCCCGGCTCCAGTAGGATCCCCACGCTTCATTAGCCCACACTGCTCCAGAGAGAATACCAACAGTCAGTAGAGGAAACCCTAAGCTGATGATTCGATAACTCCATCGGTCCAATTGGTGGATCAATCGGCACCTACGTGAATTCAAGGATAGTCGATGAAAACTGTTTCTCGGATTACTTCCTGCCTGCTCGTAGCAGTGTATATCCACTCCCGGAGAGGGGTTCCAGGTAGGAAATTCTTGATTTGGACCGGGGATAGAAAATTGTTCTGCGTCATAGGTGGCAATCGGTGGAGATGTTGCTGATGGAGATCCACATAACGAAGTCACATGGCTTAGTGGCATCATACTTACATGCGTCATTAACCGATGAGGTTGCAGAGCAGGTACTAGCGGTGTGGATTGTTGCATTTCCTCAGGAAGACCCAGAGTTGCGAATCCATGGGTCGACATGGCACCTGGTGCCGTGACTGCACCTGACCATTCGTTCCGACTCCTAATTCTCATAATTACATGCATTGGGGAGAAGCTCCGTGAAAGAAACATAGATGATTCATGTAGATTGCTCGGTGGTAGATGTTTGGGTTGAATCCGACGAATCGTCGTAAATCCCGTTATACAGATGAAAGCAATTGTCATACCTCCAACGCTCAAACTAATGAGTCTCTTGAGCTTGCGAGCCAGCCCCATCCGGTGAAACAGAGTGACGGAAAGAAGCGTAAGAAAAGAAATGTGAGCGAATATGTGCTCTATATCGGTGTGAATCGTAATGAGGAGAATCCAGTGAATTAGTGAGATTTTGGAGAGTATGTACCACCCACCCATTATTCCCAGGAGATTTCGGGTTTACCCCTTAAACGTCGAAACGGGGAGAATTCCCTATTCCTACTGCTTTTCCCAGTGGTTGTATCAGACACAGCCCTCGCCTGCAGGTTGAAATTAAATGCCGCTACTCGGATTCGAACCGAGATGCTCTAGCACTGCTTCCTAAGAGCAGCGTGTCTACCAATTTCACCATAGCGGCTCGCTACTCGTTATACTTATCGTAATTAATGATATCACATCTTCGGGTGAATCGTCAATCTTCCTGGGGGAGAGTACACACGCACAACAAGGGACCTTCCCTGTCTATAGTTGATTAGGTATACGGCGCTATACTTGTATAGGAATAACGGGATATGGCGTAGCTCGGTAGCGTGCCATCTTGGGGTGATGGAGGTCGCAGGTTCAAATCCTGCTATTCCGAATAAACGAGGTCGGAACATATTTTAAACGGAATAGAAGACGTTCCCGTTCCGGGAACGCAGATTTATCTCCCGATTCTCTTTGGGTGTTATCGACCCATACCCATTCGTAGTAGGGATAGAGATAAATCGATGATCGTGATCGAGACCCTTGTATCATAGGAAGGAAGAGAGGGATTGGGCTCCTTCTTCATGCACGTAACCCCCCCCCCTCGTGGTTATTACCAACATTCATTGATACAACTCTGTTAGTATTTGGATTTTATTTACCGCACGGTACCGTCACGCAATAATATCAACATGTACCCGTACTACTTACTAGGGATCCAAATTCATCAATAAGTTCCCTGACAATCACTTATCTCGTCTTCCCCGTTCCAACAAACAAATAGTTCACTATCTATTCCGACCGACCCCACGTCCTATTGATACGGCAATTCCTGTTACAACCGGGGAGTACTACTGACCAGTTTCAGAAATTTTTTCATTTGTCACATAGTAAAAACTTCTCGACCGTCCAGTCAAAATGGATTTAGCTGGAGAAAAAGCTTTCGATGCTACTTCATTAGTTTGGGTCTTCCAAATATGATTGCGAATCTTCCTCCGCGACCTAGAAGTACGTTTTTTTGGAACTGCCATAATGAAATCTATCTATTCGGTTTTATCATCGAAATGAATGCGACGAGTATGTTGATACGTACGAGTAGAATCAATATAATGAGGGAGGGGGTGATTGCGTAGAATCATTAGAAGGGGAACAACTGGGGGAACTGGGTTTCCATTCTATGCAAAAGAATCCCAGCAAGAATCATTGACTTCTTTATGATAACAATTTGCTAACCAACCAACTCCTTTCATCCATTTAAGCAAATGGGATCTACTACAGATCGAACCAAATCCTGTCTGTATCCCGATTTCCTTCGCGTCTTCTTCTTAGAATGGATCTTCCGTATCACTTTCTTCCTCTCGAAACAGGGATGCAAGACGCGCCCCCTAGCAGTTGCGTTACTCAGCCGGGGATGTCCGAGATCAATTTTGGATCCGTGACAAACCAATGAAACTCGATATATCGACATTACCGTATTGGACTCTGATGCGTTGTGCCCAAGCAGAGCGAAGTGACGAACATCATAGAATCTCCCCGGTTCTACTCGGAGTTGTTTTCCTCCAGTATCAATTGCTGCATGTCTATCCGTAATAGTCTTGTCGTGTGAAAAATAACCCAAAACAACTCAATCGGTTTGGGGTCAAAAAATGGAACCTAGATAAGTATCTCCGACACATTTGATTCCTGTCAAGTCTCGACGCCGGGCTCGCACCAGAACGAGAAACAAATGGATTATTCGGTTTGATACGCGTGATCTCACCTGTCCATATATATTCCATTCTTCGACGCTCCATATATCTGACAACTATTGACAGAAAGAGTTCCAACCCGGGTTAAATATGTTTATGGAATTATCTTATGAATGTGCTTGGATTGTCCCCTCACGCCCATTCGTAACCTCTGGTTTGATCGGATTGGCATCGTTTCTTTTTCCAAAAGCCACTAAGAGCCTTCGTCGTATACGTGCTATGCTCAGTGTTCTTTCATTAGCCGCAGCTATGTCCGTCTCTATCGCAACATTCTGGCAACAAGTTACTGGTCGCTCCACTTTTGAATACTCATGGTCATGGATTCCCAACGACGATATTTCTCCAAAGATAGGATTTTCAGTTGATTCACTTACTTCCATTACGTCGATATCAGTCACCACCATAGGTGTCTTGGTTATGATTTACAGTGATAGTCCATATGCGTCACGACTAGGGATACGTAAGGTTTCCCGTCTATTTAAGTTTCTCCACTGCCTCCACGTCAGGATTAGTGTTCAGTCCCAATCCAATACAGATTCATGTTTTTCGGGAATTAGTAGGGATGTGCTCTTACTCGCCGATAGGTTTTTGGTTCGCACGACCAAGTGCTGCTAATGCCTGCCAAAAAGCTTTTGCAACTAATCGTACAGGAGATTTCGGATTATTATTGGGTATATTAGGTACGTATTGGATAACTGGTAGTTTCGAGATCCGCGAATCGTGTGATTGATTTAGTGAGTTGATTGATAACAACAGCGCCGGCTCCTCCCTTGCCAATACATGTGCTCCTCTACCATTTTTGGGTCCGGTATCTAAATCTGCACAATCCCCACTCACGTATGGTTGCCCGATGCAACGGAAGGACCCACACCTATTTCGGCTCTTATACACGCCGCTACTATGGTAGCTGCGGGAATTTTTTTTGTAGCTCGAATGCTTGAATTGTTTGAAACCTTACCTCTAAGCATGAATGTTATCTCCTGGATAGGCGGAATAACGGCTCTACTGGGAGCGACGATAGCTCTTGCCCAGAAGGATATCAAGAAAGGTTTAGCTTATTCTACTATGTCTCAATTGGGCTACATGATGCTGGCTCTAGGTCTCGGTGCTTATAAACCTTCGTTGTTTCACCTCATTACACATGCCCATCCCAAAGCTTTGCTATTTCCCGGATCCGGTTCAGTAATTCATTCGATGGAAAGGGTTGTCGGATACTCTCCCAATAGAAGTCAAAATATGTCTCCCACGGGTGGTTCGCGAAAATATATGCCAATTACTGGAATCACTTTTCTTTCAGGTACTCTCTCTCTCTGTGGTATACCACCTCTAGCTCGTTTCCGGTCCAAAGATGAAATTATTGCAAAGAGTTGGCTACGTTCCTTTCCCCCCGGATGTATAGCCTCATTCACAGCAGTTCCAACTGCTTTCTACATGTTCCGCATCTATCTCCTCACGTTTGAGGGGAATCTACGCGCCGGTGGCGGTACCAATTCATCCCATTCCTCTATGAATAGTGTCATTCGGAGTAACACCAAAACGATAGCAACGAGTGGAGATGGGTATGATGTTCCTCCACCCCCGCGAGACGAAGGAGTCGATTCAGCAGGAGGTTATGACGGGGAAGATTCAGTCGATAGAAAAGTTTCTGCAGAGTCCAATATTCGTTCTGAGTCTCTATATCCTAAGGAATCAGACGTTTCGATGGTATTGCCTTCAGTAGTACTGTCGATACCAACTTCGTTGGTTGGATCAATAGGAGTCAATCTCGCTGGAGGAGAAACTGGTCCCGATTTGCTATCCGAGTGGTTAACTCCCCTTGCAGGCTTTTCAGAGGACAACAACAATCCCGAAAATTTGGTACAATTGCTAATAGATTCAGCAGGTTCGGTTGGTCTATCACTAGCCGGAATATCTATCTCCTACGTGATTTATGGACCGATATCCTCTCACACACAACCTTGCGGTGATATTGATCCTTTTGCCAAACAATCTATGGGTTCATTTAACCGTCTCATTGGGGACTGGTCACACAACCGGGGTTACATCGATCATTACTACGATATCCTTCTAGTGAGAGGTATTCGATTCCTGGGTGAGTTAACTCTTCTTTTCGACCAATGGGTAATTGACGGAATTATTAATGGCACCGGTATTTTGAGTTCCATAGGTGGAGAAAGCGCAAGATATGGGGAGGGCGGGAGAGTATCTTCTTATTCATTCGGATTGATGATTGGTATTATTCTACTGCTAACTGCCTTCGTTTCTCTTGTCTCCTAAGAGTTTTTTTCTTCTCCTTTCCAAGATATTCCTTATACCTCTATAAGTATCCTGTGACTATTCTACTATGTTTTCCGGAAAAGGAGAAATAGAAACTAGTGATTGGTGATCGATCGATATGCATCTTGGGGTTGGGGGGGGGGCGATCAATCACGACCAAGATCAACCATGACCGAGATCTTCCACACCAGCCCCCCCCCCGATTCGTAGGCTCTATCCGAGAAGGCAAAAGGGATTGCTATCATTACTGCTTCTTCCTATAATGAGAGTTAGGGTGTACGCGAGGTTCATGAAGTCTCGAAGAAAGCTTTGGGTCTTCGAGTGGTTAACGTCTTGCAGATCAAGGGGCGGCTCAAGGAACAAGAGTCTCTGGAAGTATATGGGATTGAATCATCTGCCACTTTCCTCGGTAGCTCAGCGGTAGAGCGGTCGGCTGTTAACCGATTGGTCGTAGGTTCAAATCCCACCCGGGGAGATTCATCCATTTCCAGTAGGATAGAAGATAGTCTAGATGATGTACCTCCCTTCAATAGGGATAATACTTCACTTACGTCAGGGGAGGGGGAGGTACCTCCTCATAATATATATCGTAGAAACCGATAGTATCTTTGAAGATTTACATTATCCACATTCGAGATTCTCAGTAATGAGGTAGTTCTCCCACACCCGTATGCCGAATCGGGACTATAACCATATAGTCGATCAACCGATAGAGGATTCAATATCATGCCTATTTTAAGCTCTAATAATGGATAGAAGACTCCATACCCTCCCTTCTCTTGGCCAATCTAATGCTTCTAAGGATCCGAGTCTAGCGTCGCTTCTTCGAGAATCCCTACTCCAGAGTACTGAATGGTTGGGATAAGCAAATCAATCAATCTTTGTTTTGTCCTCGTCGGAGTCTAGATGTATCGAAGGCTTCTACTCGCTCGACTTGTTACTAGATTGTAAAACCGGAGATTCCACCCCCGGGAATTCTTCCCGATGGGGTTCCCCCCACAGGGGGGGATGTTCTGTCGGTGTGGATCCGTGACAATACCCCGTTCCGGAGTCCCAATCGGGACTATTCCCAAC
>NW_028239818.1:12500-35000 GCF_047967505.1 Dipteris shenzhenensis | reverse complement strand
GTTAAATGAACCCATAGATTGTTTGGCAAAAGGATCAATATCACCGCAAGGTTGTGTGTGAGAGGATATCGGTCCATAAATCACGTAGGAGATAGATATTCCGGCTAGTGATAGACCAACCGAACCTGCTGAATCTATTAGCAATTGTACCAAATTTTCGGGATTGTTGTTGTCCTCTGAAAAGCCTGCAAGGGGAGTTAACCACTCGGATAGCAAATCGGGACCAGTTTCTCCTCCAGCGAGATTGACTCCTATTGATCCAACCAACGAAGTTGGTATCGACAGTACTACTGAAGGCAATACCATCGAAACGTCTGATTCCTTAGGATATAGAGACTCAGAACGAATATTGGACTCTGCAGAAACTTTTCTATCGACTGAATCTTCCCCGTCATAACCTCCTGCTGAATCGACTCCTTCGTCTCGCGGGGGTGGAGGAACATCATACCCATCTCCACTCGTTGCTATCGTTTTGGTGTTACTCCGAATGACACTATTCATAGAGGAATGGGATGAATTGGTACCGCCACCGGCGCGTAGATTCCCCTCAAACGTGAGGAGATAGATGCGGAACATGTAGAAAGCAGTTGGAACTGCTGTGAATGAGGCTATACATCCGGGGGGAAAGGAACGTAGCCAACTCTTTGCAATAATTTCATCTTTGGACCGGAAACGAGCTAGAGGTGGTATACCACAGAGAGAGAGAGTACCTGAAAGAAAAGTGATTCCAGTAATTGGCATATATTTTCGCGAACCACCCGTGGGAGACATATTTTGACTTCTATTGGGAGAGTATCCGACAACCCTTTCCATCGAATGAATTACTGAACCGGATCCGGGAAATAGCAAAGCTTTGGGATGGGCATGTGTAATGAGGTGAAACAACGAAGGTTTATAAGCACCGAGACCTAGAGCCAGCATCATGTAGCCCAATTGAGACATAGTAGAATAAGCTAAACCTTTCTTGATATCCTTCTGGGCAAGAGCTATCGTCGCTCCCAGTAGAGCCGTTATTCCGCCTATCCAGGAGATAACATTCATGCTTAGAGGTAAGGTTTCAAACAATTCAAGCATTCGAGCTACAAAAAAAATTCCCGCAGCTACCATAGTAGCGGCGTGTATAAGAGCCGAAATAGGTGTGGGTCCTTCCGTTGCATCGGGCAACCATACGTGGAGTGGGGATTGTGCAGATTTAGATACCGGACCCAAAAATGGTAGAGGAGCACATGTATTGGCAAGGGAGGAGCCGGCGCTGTTGTTATCAATCAACTCACTAAATCAATCACACGATTCGCGGATCTCGAAACTACCAGTTATCCAATACGTACCTAATATACCCAATAATAATCCGAAATCTCCTGTACGATTAGTTGCAAAAGCTTTTTGGCAGGCATTAGCAGCACTTGGTCGTGCGAACCAAAAACCTATCGGCGAGTAAGAGCACATCCCTACTAATTCCCGAAAAACATGAATCTGTATTGGATTGGGACTGAACACTAATCCTGACGTGGAGGCAGTGGAGAAACTTAAATAGACGGGAAACCTTACGTATCCCTAGTCGTGACGCATATGACTATCACTGTAAATCATAACCAAGACACCTATGGTGGTGACTGATATCGACGTAATGGAAGTAAGTGAATCAACTGAAAATCCTATCTTTGGAGAAATATCGTCGTTGGGAATCCATGACCATGAGTATTCAAAAGTGGAGCGACCAGTAACTTGTTGCCAGAATGTTGCGATAGAGACGGACATAGCTGCGGCTAATGAAAGAACACTGAGCATAGCACGTATACGACGAAGGCTCTTAGTGGCTTTTGGAAAAAGAAACGATGCCAATCCGATCAAACCAGAGGTTACGAATGGGCGTGAGGGGACAATCCAAGCACATTCATAAGATAATTCCATAAACATATTTAACCCGGGTTGGAACTCTTTCTGTCAATAGTTGTCAGATATATGGAGCGTCGAAGAATGGAATATATATGGACAGGTGAGATCACGCGTATCAAACCGAATAATCCATTTGTTTCTCGTTCTGGTGCGAGCCCGGCGTCGAGACTTGACAGGAATCAAATGTGTCGGAGATACTTATCTAGGTTCCATTTTTTGACCCCAAACCGATTGAGTTGTTTTGGGTTATTTTTCACACGACAAGACTATTACGGATAGACATGCAGCAATTGATACTGGAGGAAAACAACTCCGAGTAGAACCGGGGAGATTCTATGATGTTCGTCACTTCGCTCTGCTTGGGCACAACGCATCAGAGTCCAATACGGTAATGTCGATATATCGAGTTTCATTGGTTTGTCACGGATCCAAAATTGATCTCGGACATCCCCGGCTGAGTAACGCAACTGCTAGGGGGCGCGTCTTGCATCCCTGTTTCGAGAGGAAGAAAGTGATACGGAAGATCCATTCTAAGAAGAAGACGCGAAGGAAATCGGGATACAGACAGGATTTGGTTCGATCTGTAGTAGATCCCATTTGCTTAAATGGAAAGGAGTTGGTTGGTTAGCAAATTGTTATCATAAAGAAGTCAATGATTCTTGCTGGGATTCTTTTGCATAGAATGGAAACCCAGTTCCCCCAGTTGTTCCCCTTCTAATGATTCTACGCAATCACCCCCTCCCTCATTATATTGATTCTACTCGTACGTATCAACATACTCGTCGCATTCATTTCGATGATAAAACCGAATAGATAGATTTCATTATGGCAGTTCCAAAAAAACGTACTTCTAGGTCGCGGAGGAAGATTCGCAATCATATTTGGAAGACCCAAACTAATGAAGTAGCATCGAAAGCTTTTTCTCCAGCTAAATCCATTTTGACTGGACGGTCGAGAAGTTTTTACTATGTGACAAATGAAAAAATTTCTGAAACTGGTCAGTAGTACTCCCCGGTTGTAACAGGAATTGCCGTATCAATAGGACGTGGGGTCGGTCGGAATAGATAGTGAACTATTTGTTTGTTGGAACGGGGAAGACGAGATAAGTGATTGTCAGGGAACTTATTGATGAATTTGGATCCCTAGTAAGTAGTACGGGTACATGTTGATATTATTGCGTGACGGTACCGTGCGGTAAATAAAATCCAAATACTAACAGAGTTGTATCAATGAATGTTGGTAATAACCACGAGGGGGGGGGGGTTACGTGCATGAAGAAGGAGCCCAATCCCTCTCTTCCTTCCTATGATACAAGGGTCTCGATCACGATCATCGATTTATCTCTATCCCTACTACGAATGGGTATGGGTCGATAACACCCAAAGAGAATCGGGAGATAAATCTGCGTTCCCGGAACGGGAACGTCTTCTATTCCGTTTAAAATATGTTCCGACCTCGTTTATTCGGAATAGCAGGATTTGAACCTGCGACCTCCATCACCCCAAGATGGCACGCTACCGAGCTACGCCATATCCCGTTATTCCTATACAAGTATAGCGCCGTATACCTAATCAACTATAGACAGGGAAGGTCCCTTGTTGTGCGTGTGTACTCTCCCCCAGGAAGATTGACGATTCACCCGAAGATGTGATATCATTAATTACGATAAGTATAACGAGTAGCGAGCCGCTATGGTGAAATTGGTAGACACGCTGCTCTTAGGAAGCAGTGCTAGAGCATCTCGGTTCGAATCCGAGTAGCGGCATTTAATTTCAACCTGCAGGCGAGGGCTGTGTCTGATACAACCACTGGGAAAAGCAGTAGGAATAGGGAATTCTCCCCGTTTCGACGTTTAAGGGGTAAACCCGAAATCTCCTGGGAATAATGGGTGGGTGGTACATACTCTCCAAAATCTCACTAATTCACTGGATTCTCCTCATTACGATTCACACCGATATAGAGCACATATTCGCTCACATTTCTTTTCTTACGCTTCTTTCCGTCACTCTGTTTCACCGGATGGGGCTGGCTCGCAAGCTCAAGAGACTCATTAGTTTGAGCGTTGGAGGTATGACAATTGCTTTCATCTGTATAACGGGATTTACGACGATTCGTCGGATTCAACCCAAACATCTACCACCGAGCAATCTACATGAATCATCTATGTTTCTTTCACGGAGCTTCTCCCCAATGCATGTAATTATGAGAATTAGGAGTCGGAACGAATGGTCAGGTGCAGTCACGGCACCAGGTGCCATGTCGACCCATGGATTCGCAACTCTGGGTCTTCCTGAGGAAATGCAACAATCCACACCGCTAGTACCTGCTCTGCAACCTCATCGGTTAATGACGCATGTAAGTATGATGCCACTAAGCCATGTGACTTCGTTATGTGGATCTCCATCAGCAACATCTCCACCGATTGCCACCTATGACGCAGAACAATTTTCTATCCCCGGTCCAAATCAAGAATTTCCTACCTGGACCCCCTCTCCGGGAGTGGATATACACTGCTACGAGCAGGCAGGAAGTAATCCGAGAAACAGTTTTCATCGACTATCCTTGAATTCACGTAGGTGCCGATTGATCCACCAATTGGACCGATGGAGTTATCGAATCATCAGCTTAGGGTTTCCTCTACTGACTGTTGGTATTCTCTCTGGAGCAGTGTGGGCTAATGAAGCGTGGGGATCCTACTGGAGCCGGGACCCTAAGGAAACCTGGGCATTAGTGACTCGGCTGATATATGCTATTCATCTCCATACCAGAATAACTAGTGGTTGGCAGGGGGAAGGGCCTGCTATTGTAGCATCTACAGGATTCTTCATTGCTTGGATTTGTTTCTCAGGGGTTAATCCACCAGGAATCGGTTTACATAATCACGGGTGGCTTACTTAATAATTAGGTAGAAGACCGCTAATTCGATCGGGGGGAGAGATAACAAAAAATGTTACCTCGTCAGATGCTTGAAGTGTTACATGTAATCAATTCGTGATTTGAATCAGAGTCTGCATGAGGAATCGCGCTGTGGATTCCTCACCCAGACATTCATGCAATTACGTCGCCAGCGGCATGGATTCCCACTGCCTTCCCTTATAGGAATTAATACCAGAACCGCTTCCAAGAGTAATCCTCATTGAATAGATATGTTCGACTACCGATCCAAACGATACTGCGTTTTATTGCCCCTCTACTATCCCATAAAAGAGTACGGAACCAGGATAGATAGTATTTTGTGATTCCGTAGAGATGCAACCATGTCTGGATACAGACCGATACCGAGGATTGGTAAAGAGAGACAAATCGATATGAATATTTCCCGCGGTCCGGAATCAACTGAATATGGATCCGAATAGTTGGATATTCTGTATCCGTAGAATATTCGACGTAACATAGATAACAAATAAATGGGAGTTAATACTGTACCAATCGCTTCGACTACTACAACCGATAACTTAGATATAGATGAATAATGCTGATTAGTCACTATTCCTGGAAATACCATCAATTCCGATACAAACCCACTCATCCCGGGTAATGCAAGGGATGCCATTGAGAAGATACTAAACATAGTAAATATCCTGGGCATTGGGGTAGCCATCCCCCCTAATTGATCGAGATAAAGGGTACGTGTCCTATCGTAACAAGTCCCTGCAAGGTAAAATAGAGCGGCACCTATTAACCCATGGGAAATCATTTGTAACACAGCTCCATTAAGACCCGTATCTGTCACGGATCCAATTCCAATTGTTACAAAACCCATATGGGAAATTGATGAATACGCTATTCTCCTCTTAAGGTTACGCTGACCCGGCGGAATCAGGGATGCATAAACAATTTGGACTGATCCGAATAGCACCAACCACGAAGCAGGTATGGAATGAGCATGAGGTAATAATTCCATATTAATTCGAATCAATCCATACCCTCCCATTTTTAGTAATACCCCAGCCAGCAACATACATGTGCTGTAATGTGCTTCCCCATGAGTGTCTGGCAACCAAGTATGAAAAGGGAATATTGGCAGTTTCACGGCATACGCCACGAAGAATCCTAGATAAGAAAGCACTTCTAGTGATATAGGATGTGATCTGCTTGCCAAATCTCGGATATTGAAGGAGGGTTCCTGGGTCCCGTAGAAACCCATAGTTAGGGCTCCTATTAGGAGAAAGATAGAACCACCAGCTGTGTATAGAATAGACTTCGTGGCTGAGTATAGACGTCTCTTCCCACCCCACATACATAAAAGTAGGTAGATTGGGATTAATTCCAACTCCCACATAGGAGAGGAAAGCGAAATGTCTCGAGAAGCAAACAGTCCTATTTGGCCGCTATACATGGCCAACATCAAGAAATAGAATAGACGTGTATTCCGCGTAACTAGCCAAGCTGCTGAGGTTGCCGAAGTAGTGACAAATCCTGTCAGTAGAATGAGACCCATGGAGAGTCCATCAATACCTGAACTCCGATGGGAATTGATTGAATTTATCCAACTAGAATCCTCCACCAATTGAATGCATTGATCATCGATATGGAAGTGACAATGAAAGATATAAATGATTAGTAGAAATTCCGATATACAAATGCCTGGGGTATACCACCGAACGATCTTATTCCCATTGGAGGGAAGCATTGGAAATAGCGAACCCGCCAGAATCGGAAAAAGAACAATTGTGGTTAACCAGGGTACGTTACTCATCGTGGATGGAAAAATATTTTAGCGGGGGGGAGGGGGGGGGGAATCTTAATACCCCAACTCATACTCAATAGAATTGAGTATGAATCTTTGAGTATGAGTTGGAAAGAAAACGATTCGATTCTTGAATCTCTTTCTTGACCGATGAATCAATAAGCTAGACCCATACTACGAGTCGTCTCAGCTCCCGGATAGACGCGTACACTCGAGGAATCTGTTGGACAAGCGGATTCACGTCTCTTACAACCTACACAGTCTTCTGTTCTAGGAGCAGAAGCAATTTGATTGGCTTTACACCCATCCCGGGGGATCGTTTCCAATGCATCTGTCAGACAGGCTCTTACGCATTAGGTGCAACCAATACATGTGTCATAGATCTTTACTGAATGTGCCGTCGAATTTGTTCACTCCTATTGGATTGACGTGTCAAAGATATTCTCCTGTTGGGGTTGTTGAGGTGTACCTACCCTCCCCCCTGCCCCCTACCCCTTATTTTCCATTCAATCAAATCTAAGATTTGTATTGATTTGGTTTTTCCGCATCTACCTACATAGACACTCCGTGGGTGGAACTCTCCCATCATCCTCGTGAAATGAATGGGTTCTGCAATATGGGGAGGGACGGTACAAGACAATTTTAAGGAACGGGATAGGTAGGGATTCAGATAGGTATGACATAATTTTTCGGAATGAAATGCAATTGTTAGGGGGAAAACGACAGCATTACCAGCTGGATGTGATACACCTGCATTGAATAGCGATTCGCCCAAATAAATAGCGTCATCGACGAATCAATTACCATTTTAACAAATCAAATTGATCGATACGAGTCGATCTTCTATTACGCTGGATGACCGAAGCAATGGATAACCCAATAGCAGCTTCGGCAGCTGCAACGGCTATTACGGATATTGAAAAGATTTCCCCCTTCATTTGTTCATTGTCAAAGAAATTGGAGAATGCTACGAGATTTATATTAATGGCATTCAGAATCAGCTCAAGACACATCAGTGCCCTAATCATGTTTCGACTCGTGATTGATCCGGAAAAGCCAACGCGATAGGGATAAGCACCTAGAATCAGTCCATGTTCGAGCATGATGTATTAACCCCCCGGAAACTTAATTGGTTAACCTACGAGATGAGTTTACGAGAAGTTGTAATTAATTAGAAAGATGGGGAGTCATCTCCAGACGACGAAGCAGGTTCTTCGTCGGGTCTGGTTATTCCTTCACCACGAGCCATTGTAATCGCCCCTACTGAAGCCACTAGGAGGAGGATAGAAAGGAGTTCGAATGGAACCAGAAATTGTGTTAACAATTGGTATCCAATTCGCTGGATGTTGTTTTTTGAGACTCCCCCCACAACATCCCTCGATGGGTCGATTGGATTTATATCAGACCATTTCGTATCTCGAATTGTAGTGGTTGATAAGATAGATAGACCCGTACAAGCTCCTAAGGCAATAGTATCTCCCAACTTCCAGGAAATGGTTGAATTGGAATCTACTGGTTCGTCAATAACCGTTACGGCAGACACGATCGAAACATTTATAGCTCCTACATAGATAGGCGATTGTGCGGCAGCTACAGAATCGGCATTCGGTACGAGATATGGGAGAGATATACAGATAAACACCAGTCCCGATGAAGAGGCGGAATAAACTATATTAGCAGATAATACCACTCCTACACTTCCCAGTAGAATACCTAATTCGATTAGTATCAAGACAGATTCATAAATTGATTCAGGTAGATTCATTATGCCCAGTTATTTTGATTCTCCCATCTCACTATATTACTATTCAATAACGACGTGTATGTGTGTGACCTACTTATGTAGACACACCCCCCCCTATTGGTAGAAATAATTGAAGGAGGGATATCTCTGCATAGCAGAGATATCTCGATATTGAATCATCTCCGACTTACTATTTTTTCTAACCAGGGAGTCGGTCTATCTTCCAAACTTCAGACGGAGATTCAATTGACACCACGAGTGACAGTTCGATTATTGGGATCTCCTTTCGTGACTCCCCCAGATGAATAACTCAGAGTTGGAACTACTTGAATTGCGGAATCCTGGGAGACAGAGAGGGGCAAACGTCCCGGAGCCATTTGATCATAATTTGATTCGTGACGATCATAAGTCGAGGGTTCATACTCCTCAGTCATTGACAAGCAATTTGTTAGGCGGTATTCGACACAATTCCCACAGAAGATACGAACTCCGAAATCAATGCTATAACTTCTTAATCGTTTTTTTCTGATGCTTCTTATCAATCTCCGGTCGACGACAGGCAGGTTAATCAGACATACTCGGACACGTACCTCACAAGCAATGCATTTGTCAAATTCAAAATGAATTCGTCCACGGAATCGTTCGGATGATATAAGTTTCTCGTAGGGGTATTGGATAGTCACAGGTAAACGATTCAGATGGTCTAGAGTAACCGCAAAACCTTGACCAGTATACCTCGCAGCTCGTATTGCTCGTTGACTATAATCCTGGAATCCAGTTACCGTGGGAAACATGTGATAGATAATCCTGGGGGAGTTCCTTAGTTTCTAGAGATTGGATAGATTAAAATCGGGGTGACATTGATGTAAACTATGAGGGGAATATCTCATTTTAGAGATGGTAGTCGAAACGAAGCTGTCAGCAACGGATTTCCCGGAGCAACGGGCAGAAGAGATTTCCAGCCGAGATCTAGTAATTGGTCTATTCTGACTCTAGGTAATGTCCATCTCGTTGCGATAGAAATGAATAGGAATAGATAAGACTTGGCTGATGTGGTAATGACACCTGTTACTGCATCGAATACATCAAAGGATTCACTGCTGAGAGTCCGAAAGGGAAAAATTTGCCCTAATTCTTGAAGAAATGGAATTGGTGAATCCCATCCACCCGGATAAAGGACTGTTACAAACGACGAGGAAACCAATGAATTTGGGTAAGAACCAACATAGAATGAACCAGATTTTATACCTGAATATTCGGTTTGATAACCCGCTACCAGTTCCTCCTCCGCCTCTGGTAGATCAAATGGCAACCTTTCACATTCTGCCGATGGGGATATGAAGAAAGCTATAAAGCCTATAGGTTGACGCCGCAGATTCCATCCCAGAAAACCATACTTAGATTGTGTTTCAACTATGTCAACCGTACTTAAGCTATCAGATAATTATAGTCGACGGTACAATTGCTATTACCACCTCTGATTCGAAACCGTACATGAAATTGGGATTTCATACGGCTCCCCATAAGTCACCCGAGAGGGGGATTGGTAGTTAATCACTTCCTTTGCGCGACACCCCCCTGAGGAGCGTCCCAATCTCAACCAATGGGATTCTGTTTGCTACAGGGAGTGATAGCTTCTGAATCCATCTCAACCTTTTCAGTTATTTTTTGATATAATTCGGAATCTTCCACCGTTTCTCGGTGGAATGGGATTTACCGATACTTCTTTTATATCTCCACATAGATGGATCCCTACCTATCTTTATTTCAGCCGAGAAGAGGATTAGCCTGAGGATTCCTATGATCCCAATCCTCTTGAGACTACTACGTAAAGGAGATACTCGCATATATCAATAATTTTTTCCGCCAGGGGCAGAAAAATCAAACCGTTGAAAGGATTACTTCGTTCCGGATAGTCATAATCTAAGTAGATAGGAATATACTCGGGATTGGGATTTTCAAGATGTACTACCTAGTCATCCCTACCGAGGCTAAGTCTTTATCCAATTAAAGAGAAAAGAGATTTTATTATGCAACTTTTTTCTCCACCCTTCTCACAAATCTCTTGTGTATATTAGTGTTCCTGACCATCCACTCCCGCTCAATCCCGGAAAAGAGGTTCAGTCCCTTCTTGTCCCCGCTTCAGGCCCTGTAAATCTATCCAGTACCTGGGGGCAAACAGTGTTTACTGCTCGGACATGCTTTCACTCCCGTACATGGGGGATGGGACTCGATTCACTCGCTGCAAGACGCTGTTCGATCTCACCCAGATGACTATCCAGTTGTTCTGTCAAATCAGTGAAAGATTCTTCATTCCGAATCTCTATATCGGAATAACCCTCTTCCCATCAATCTTATTCAGCGAGTCGCACGTGGGGATATGGATAGTACACATGGGGCTGGGGGTATTTCGTAACTAATTGATTGAGCAGCAGCTCTAAGACCACCTGGAGGGGAATATTTATTATTTGAACCATATCCTGCCATAAGTAGCCCTAGGGGAACGATACTTGAGATGGCGATCCAAGAGAAAGCACCTATACTCAGATCAGCTAGAATAATGTGCTGCCCGAAGGGTATCACCAAGTGGCTTATAAAGACTGGTATGACTACCACAGCTGGTCCAATATTGAATAGCCAAGTATCGCCCCTGGCTGGAACAATATCTTCCTTCAGTAGGAGCTTGACTCCATCGGCCAGGGATTGGATAATTCCCAAAGGACCTGCATATTCAGGTCCGATACGCTGTTGTACCCCCGCAGATACCTTTCACTCGAGCCGTACGATAACTAATACTCCTACTGTAATTCCTACGATAAGGGTGGGAATGGAAATCAGAATCCAAATCAATTCGGAAGAATCTCTCGAAACTCCCAATTTGTGAAATAAGTCAATCACGCGTTCCTCGAAATTTTTTGTACCAATTGCCGTTTCGGCGATCAACCTCCCCCATGATGATATCTATACTACCTAATATTGTCGTAATATCGGCTAGTTTCATTCCTTCTACCAATTGAGAGAGAATTTGCAGATTTATGAAGCCAGGCGGACGAATCTTCCGTCTCCGGGGAGAAACACTATCATCTCCAATCAGAAATATCCCTAATTCCCCTTTGGGAGCTTCCACCCTTACGTAATGCTCCTGCTCAGGTAATTTGAAAGTGGGAGAGGATTTCTTACCGACAAATTGATAGTCAAAATCATTCCATCCCATTTCCTTTCGTTGCTGACTAAGGCGTCGAGATTCCAAATTTTCATATGGACCTCCCGGAAGGAGTCTCGAGGCCTGTTGAATTATTCTTATGGATTCTCTCATCTCGCCGATTCGTACCAAATAACGGGCCAATGAATCTCCTCCTGTTTGCCATTGGATCCGCCAATCCGATTCGTCATAACATTCGTAGTGATCCACCTTGCGAAGATCCCATTGAATCCCCGAGGCTCGCAACATGGGTCCGGATAAGCCCCGATCTATAGCTTCTTCCCTACCAGTGACACCTATCCCCTCCACTCGTTTCAGAAATATAGGATTATTTGTGATAAGTCGTTCATATTCATCGACTTTTGAGAGGCAATAGTGGCAGGAATCCAAACATTTATCTAGCCACCCATATGGTGAATCTACCGCTACTCCCCCGACGCGGAAATAATTATGCGTCATTCACATACCCGTAGCAGACTCAAGTAAATCATAAATCATTTCCCTTTCTCGAAATGTGTAGAAAAAAGGGGTTTGTGCACCGACATCCGCCAGAAAAGGTCCGAGCCATGACGGGTGGGGAGCTATTCGACTTAGCTCGAGCATAATAACTCGTATGTAACTAGCTCTTCTCGGTATTTGAATATTTGCCAACTTCTCCGGCGCATTCACTGTTATTGCCTCGGTAAACATGGTGGCTAAATAATCCCATCTCGTCACGTGGGGAAGATACTGCAGAATCGTCCGGTTTTCAGCAATTTTTTCCATCCCTCTATGTAAATAGCCAAGTATTGGTTCACAACCAACGACATTTTCACCGTCTGGAGTAACAATAAGTCGAAGGACACCGTGCATCGACGGGTGGTGGGGACCCATACTCACTATAACTGGATCCACTTTCGTAGGAGGTATACCCATGAATTATGTTCCTGGTAATTTTTGCAGACCCTAGCTTCGGTAGAACTGGATTTCTATAAATTGGAATCGGCGTCTCTTCAATCTCCGAATACCCAAGTTGCTTATTATGTTATCGTATAAAGTCGGATCCTTTTTGGATGAATGAATTAAGAGACGCTTGCGTCTTCCCAATAATTTCCACAAACCCCTCTGAGAGGAGTAATCCTTGGAATGTGATTTCAAATGAGAAGTGAGTTTCGAGACTTGATCGGTCAAGTAGCATATTTGAGACTCAGCAGACCCTGTATCCCCTTTCTCACAAATCAACGTCGAATTGGTAGATATAGCCTTATCCGTAATAGTAGTAATAATAATTGTTTATCGAATTCATTGTATAGGATTTGCCTACTAATTCGGGTAGTATTGGTCCGAGCGAGGGAGATGAATACTCCTATAATCGGGGAAATCGTCACTCAATAGATTCGGTTATCGGTGGGAATTTGTTTCCCACCAACGAGTAGTTACAGCTCCGCATCTGATAAGTAAGGTAGGTATCTGCCCCTCCTTCTATCACACACTTGATTGAGATTACCAAGATGTTAGTAATATTAGTCGAGCAAATTGTCGAATCTACGTATTCTCCCCCCCGTCTCAAATAATGGGATACATGCGTATTCTGGGCGTGGCAAATCGACTTCCATTATTTGTGTCGAAGCGGAATCTGTTCATACAAGCTAATTCTTCTAAGCGATAACTGGGCCAAAGGAAACGTTTGATTTTCTGAGTCCCACTCAGGTCGCTAGACTCTTCACTCTTGTTCATCCATTCCACTCCAGAAGGGTAGCCCAAAGGGTCCCTTTCGGATTTCACGGAGCTCAAAATCAATAGGGATCTGAGAAATCGCGATTTGCGACGATGTCTCGGAAGCAGGAGATCTTCGATGTTATGGAGATAGGAGCGATTCCTATTCCTCTCCCCATTGATGAGTGACAAACGCAGCATGCACCCGCCAAATATATTTCTATTCAATCTTCTTTTGAATCTGTTTCGAAATTTCAGTGGGATACTAACCATTTTATACATGAGAATCTAATCATCGAATATTCGCGGTAAACGATGGGCTGAAATAACAAACAAATCATCTAGAATCTCGCGTTTCTCTTCGTTGAGAAAAAGATTCAACAAATCGCAATCTATACCCATATTGACACAGAAGGAAGTAAGATCCTGCTCATTTTCTAATACGTTGATGAGAGATATCAAATCCCTCAGTCTTTATAATTCTCTTTCTAATGCTTCGGATTCCCATTTCCATTGAAAAATATAATAGTGACTCCCCCTCTCTCTTAGAAGTATTTCATCCGAATCAATCTCTTCTTCCTGTAACCCGTAATCCGTGCCTAATCTCTGAAATCTTTCATTTGGGGTAGCGGGAACCCTCTCCCACAAAATAGAAGTCCCAGGTACAAATTTCGATCTTGTTTCGTATACATCCTTTGCTTCCGCGGGATCCGGAATTACCCACAACACCAAATCGGATTTCGGATTCAACTCACGTTCCGGATCAAGTATTCGTGGATGAGAAATTCCCTTCCCTGCAATAAGTTCTCTGATACGATTCCCTAAACGAGTTTCCCTTATCGCCGCATTCCACCCCGCCGGAAATTTTTGTATATCTACATCTCGTGAGGAATCAATAAAACTATGTAACAAATAACTGTATTTACGACGTTTATTGATATTTCTCACTCGATCTCTGAGGAAAGGGGTTTCAGTATATATGGAATAATCGTTTTGTCTATCACGAAATACATATTCATGCTCGGCGAGAAAACTTCCCCCGATGCTTCTGAATCCATATAAATTTTCGATGTCCGATCTCCATCTCTTCGGTGCAATTTTTTGCCATAACTCCAATGACAGGTTGTACTTGTCGGGACAGCCTAACAAACTCCCCAAATCATTTGCATTCAATTCCCAAAGTTGTTTGGAAAGTCCCCGCATCGTAGCAAAATTATTAATATGTTCATCGATACCATACCCACGTACAATCCCGCCAGTTCTGTCATCGGGACATCCCACGGAATCGCTCTTTCCCCCGTCATGTTTACCGCCATCAAAAAATTCTGGGGTTTCCCCTCCCCCTTTCGGATAACAACCATGATCACCGCGCGGATAATTCCAATCTTCCGAAGCATCATCCAGATTCTCATTATCCTTACATCCCTTCCGGTTATCGAGATACCCCGCATCCTTGCTATCTTCCGCAATTTCCATCAAAGAATCCAAATCCAGGTTGTTTTTCATGCTTACATGCCACAGAATGTCGTGAATGTGCGCCTGAGACGGTAATCCTATAGATTGATTATCGATAACTCGCGGTATTCCCTCCCTAATTCCGGAAATAGCTAGAATTGGGTGGTTTGCATCCCCATGAACCCCACCAACTTGATTCGTCACTTTCACCAGTTGCACCCGAAATCTAGCAAAATTGTCGAGATAATGAGCAAAAGCTCTATTGACTCTTCGAAATAATCCCGCTACTAGTAGAAGATACTTCTCAAACAATTCTGCGACCGATATGCGGGATCTCAAATAAATTCCCTGAATATTGACTAATTTCGTTTGGAATCTCAAAGAACTAGTCAGATTTGTATTAATTAGTCTGTCATCTATTCCCGGTTTACTAAAACGGAGTGATTTGGTGCTACGCCCACCCCCGCCAACCCCTTCGGTTAACAGATTTCTGAATGCATGCATGTCTGATTCGGGTTCGGATTTGGATCCACCAACGGTATCTTTTACTGGTTCATCATCGGTACCCGCAAAGTATCGGGATTTATTATCAATGGGAATTGATGTTTCATCTATTCCACCAGTACCTGGTTCACCGTGTGACGGCCCCTCTTTCCACCCGGTCCCTGTATCATTTGGAATATCTCCCCCAACAAAATCGGTTCCACTCCAATTCTCCCAAATCCCTTCAATTTTACGAAGGAAATTCAATTTCCCCAATGGAAACCTTGCGGATACACCCAATTTGGAGTAGAGACGACGCATTTGCCTAGTCCGCAATGCGAGACTACGTCTCAAAATTCTCATCAATTTCTTCCGGATAGGTTTCCAGAAGGAGGGATCTTTCTTAATAGTTCCAAAAGGTACATCTGTTTGGAATCCCCAAGCTGTTAAATAGCTAGATGGAGATTTTCCTCGCCTCAATCTATTTTTTCTCCCCGATTCCCGAGTCTTGAGATACCTGGGATTCATATCATTTTCCAAAATGGTTGGGCGCCTCCTCCCGCGAGTACGCCAAGGCTTCAACCGGAAAGGATACAAAATCTTTATCTGAAGACCCTCCTTCAACCAACGACCGGGTAAACGAGTGTGTGAGAATCCCTCGCCGTCGTAGGTGCATTTGATGTGGGATTCTTTGCGCCACTCACTCCAATCCTCATCCCATTCGGGAGCTTGAAAAAATAAAATACGACCGAAATTCTTGAGTGTTATCAATACAGGCAGTTTCACATATTTCCGAAGAGTCGATTGCATAACCAATAATAAACCCCGCCCCGTGTGGATGGAACTCACATCGAACCTAGCTGCTATAGCTGGGCGGTCGGATTTCGCTCGCTCCCCCTCTCTCGAGGATGAAAGAGATATTAGTTCCTGTTCGGGTTGGGTACTAGTTTCTCTCCTCGCGTCACCGGCCGATTCCTCAAAATCTACACCAGTTAATTCTCCGGCAGGAAATCGAAACGGAGTGGGTAGTTCCATTAATCTAAAGAAGAGAGGTGAATGTGCCTTATCTTGAAATACTTCCCAAACCAGTGTCTTACGTCTTCTGGAGCGCATAGAGCCTTTTATAGGTTTCCGACGAAAATCAGAGCTTTTTGCAAAACGTTTGACCAGTCTGCGTGTTTTCAGCCGCGTCTTCCCGACGCTGATTGCTAAATTTTTTAACTTTCTGTTACGAATATCAGTTGACCCACCCGCGACATCGAACCTATTATCATATATTAAGTGAGTATTGCGGGCCAATTCCTCCGACAGTTCCTCAATCTCGAGGATCGAACGTATTTTTTGTTTTGAAGAGTCAAGTCTTTCCCCACCAATTAGAGGTACGTCTAGCAAGCGGATCCAATCGAAGGCACCACAATCATCTCTGAGATAGGTGAAGAATAAAGCTAACTCTGTCGGAGATGAAGAAAATTTGAAGACTTGATCCCAAGTTACGGGGGTGGAATCACCCTTCGAAACTGAATAGTTTGTTTCTCCCACAACATCTTCAATCACGGCATCATCCGGTGTTTCGAACATGAAAATAAATATTTGCAAAGCATTTTTAGGTAATGCTTCCCGGGGAAGAGGAATCTCATTGCTTCTCAACTCTTTATACCTGATAGACACCCAATCCCGAATCTTATTACCGGAATTCAATTCATTGGCATACTCGTTGTTGTCAACCGCTTGCGATGCCAATGAATCAGACAGTATCCAGAATGAATCCGAGTTTGGAATCCTAGCACGACATGAATTATTCAAAAATGGATCATAAATCTTAGGTAATTCACCTCCGTTATCAGCCAATCCGGTCCTTCTTTCCATCGCTTTCCAGAAGATAGGCTCGGTGTCTAGGAATCGAATTCGGTCCTTTAACTCATTATTCAAATCCTTGTTTTTCCTGAATTGGTTCAAAATCCAGTCTTCATGCAGATGATGAGCTGGAAGTGGCATATCCGAATCCTCTAACGAGGTTCCTAACTGGTCTCCAAAGATCGACAAACTGGGTAACGCCGTGAGAGCCAACCGCTGTTTTCCACTAGTCAAACATTTGCTGAAAAAGTGATTTGATACTTGCTTCTTCACTAAGCTATCGCCGCCGAATCGGCTATTCTCTATATATCGTAAAGGACGATTTGGTTTGTATGGGTCGAACAAGGACGTGGGCCACGACTTGAAAATCCATAGCATCGAATCTGACAACTCCCGGAGATTGTTATCGAGCAAGACAAGTTCGTCTTCAAAATTCTTGGTGAAGAGAGGTACTGGAGCCTTACCCAAATAAACCAGTACATTAATGAGAACAACAATACTAAAAGTTTTGTAAATGACGCGTTTCATCAGCAGGTAGAGTATGGGTGAATCATATTCTACGCGAACCAGAAGTAATCTGGACAAGTAGCTGAATGACATATGACCGAGTGACCAACCCACGAAACTACTAATCAGAAATGTTATGTTGTTGCTATATCGAAAAATAAATAGGTGAATTGGTCTCGCCAATACGGGACTTGGTAAAAGAATTGGATTTAAAATCTGGAAAATGAAACTATCCAAGAATATATTACCGATTCGAAAGTCACTGAGTGAATTGGTCGGACGTAGAGTTCGATAATCCGGTAAATCCTTGGTTCGGAACCAGTAAAATAACATGTATGGTACTATTGGGACAGTTACAACATGTGGTTTCACTATCAATGCATATAGAGGTGAACAGAATATTGACAGAAATATTAGTAGCTATCCCATCATCAAACCACTCAAAGCGACGGTACCACTAAGATTCCCTCCCAAAAGAAAAGCTCTTATGGATAGTATTTGGGAGGGTCCAACGGGTAATGTTGTTAGTAATCCATAATATAGTCCGAATATTATAGGTGGACCTGCCACCTTCACCCGAGTAAGCAGCGAAACCTGCAGTAGATACAACGACATTTGAACGCTTTCTACGTTCATAATTATTTCCTTCCCATATTTTTCAGTTTTTTTTTTTTCCCGTAGAGTGCCGGCAACCTCTCCGTACCACTCCCGTAGCTAGCACAGCAACTCCTTCGGAAAGGAGTCGATGGATTTCTTAATCATGAGGAGACAGAATCCCATGATTAAGAATTTGGAGACGTCTCTATGCATTTCCCTCAATGGTCACTTCCCGTCACCCAATAATTCTATAATTTAGTGATTTGTTACCATCTGCTTCGACAGGTTACTCCAACCCAGACGCCCCGGATTATTATTACGCCGTAGGGGACGAGTAACAAGTTCAAGCACATCCCTCGCATTAGTGGATCCATGGATTTGGGCAAAGGTGAACTCGACAGACCATTTTGTATCAATACCTCTTGCTTCTAAAGGATTGGCATGAGCCATTCCAGTAATTGCTGAATCAGGTTTTAATTCATGCATACGCTGTATCTGGTTATAATTATCCGGTTTTTCCACGATCCGTGGCATGAGTGTACCCATCTCTTTGCAAGTATCTCGTGAGAAAGATGGCTCGGCAGCTTGATATCGTTTATCCATGTAGGGAATACCTGTTTCGTAGACAACCATTCCGCAGCGAATTGGGAATCTTGCTATAGAAATTTCTGATAGATTATCTCCCGTAAAAGATATAGATTTACCAGCTGCTATCTCAAGATAGTCTCTCAGACTCTTCCATATCTCATCCTCCCTCTCCTTCAAACCCTGAGGTTCCATATTAAAGGCGGAACAAATCTTTTCTATCCAAGCACGCGTCCCATCAGGACCAATAGGAAAAGGTGCTCCAATTAACTGGCATTTACGACGCCGCATCAGAGTCGTCGCTGTACGGCTCAGAGAGGGATTCACGCCGCAAACATACACTCCCTTGCCTAATGATGGAAGTTCAGTATATCTCTGGGAGGGTAACCACCCCGATACCTGAATGGATTGACGTTTCGATTCCGGATTCGGTTGAGAAGCTACAGTTGAAGTTAGAGATCCAAAAAGAACTGAAGCATGATTCTTTAATTTCCGTCCCTCCGGATTAGCCCCCCCCGCTTCCGTCGTCGCAGTGTCAACACCCCCAACTAAATCCTGTTTCTGTTCGTGTCTAGATATGTCAAATTCCGGACACCGATGCGTCGTGGCAGCTGATACAGTATCCTCTCCCTGAGTAAAAGCATAATCCGATCCATTGGCCCGCGCAACTACAATTGGTACTCCAAGTTCGTTTTCTAGCTTGGGTGCTATGCCTTCTAGGTCCGTCTTTGTTATTTCCGTGGTACATGTGCCAATCCAAATAATGACACTAGGGTTTCTATCTCGTTTTATTTGGATACAAATTCTCTCCAATTCCCCTTGATCATTTAATTGGGCCGAGACGTCCCCCTCTTCCGACTCTGCCATTGCATAACGAGGTTCCGCAAGGATCGTAACTCCAAGAGCGTTCTGTAAGAAATAACCACAAGTCTTTGTACCTACCACTGGGGAAAAGCTGTCTTCGATCTTTTGATATAACCAAGCCACACAACTAATGGGGCAAGAAGTGTGATAATTTCCGGTTTCACATTCAAAAGTGAGAGTTTCGGGAGTCTTCGTGAAAGGGTTTCCTCAGAAAGGGTACACATACAAGAAATTTGCAGTTTCGGTTTCGAATCATCGTAAAATCAAGCAGAATATCCTGTTGAGTTTGCTGGGCATTCCTCTGCCCCCCACCATCGGGATTCAGATAGAAATCGGAGAGCAGACTGAATAATTCTCTATCTGGAATTTCCCTTGGCACAACCCCTTCTGGTCGAGACAATATCTGATCCGCCACATTGGGATGGAAATCACAAACATAATTGAGATCTGATTGACATTCAGCCGTTTCAAACAATGTTTTCCCCTTCACCCTCGAGACCCGAATGTCCTCAATGAGAGGCAACACTTCCAGCACAGGCATCGGGCAGGCTTCTACATGTTTATCAATGAGATCTCTCCTAGATGTCCGATTCCCCACCAAACCTGCTAATCGCAATGGGTGGGTATGTGCCTTCTCCCTAACCGACGCAGCAATACGATTTGCTGCAAAAGGGGCATCGAATCCATTATCCGTGATAATAATGCAATAATCCGCATGATTCGATGGAGCGGCAAAACCTCCACGGACTACGTCCCCTAAAACGTCGAATAGAGTAGTATCATATTCATAAGAAGCATTCGATTCTTTCGATGATTTAACCGTTTCTCCCACTACGTATCCCCCACAACCAGCTCCCGCAGGTGGTCCCCCTGCTTCAACACGATCCACTCCGCCATAACCCTTATAAATGACATCCTCAGGCCACACATCTTCATAGTGGTAATCCTTCGATTGCAAAGTGTCTATAATGGTAGGTATCAAGAATCCCGTGGGGGTGAAAGTACTATCATGTTTCGGATCACATCCAATTTGCAATACCCGTTTTCCGCGTCTCGCCAAAGCTATTGATATATTACAACTTGTTGTTGACTTACCAATTCCACCCTTTCCATAAACTGCTACTTTCGTTTCGCAAAGCTCCGATTCATTTTCTTCATCCCGACTATCCCCCACTTCCCCCCCCCTCCCCCTCACGTTCTCTTTCCCCTTTTTTCTTCATTTTTCACCCCTTATCCATACTTTCCCCCCGTAGACTCATTCATTCCATTTATGGATTCAAGTTTATGGATCCTCCACCCGCCTGCAATTATTGATATCGATACGGATCGTGGGGTTCCATGGGCGGGAGAGTATCTTCTTATTCATTCGGATTGATGATTGGTATTATTCTACTGCTAACTGCCTTCGTTTCTCTTGTCTCCTAAGAGTTTTTTTCTTCTCCTTTCCAAGATATTCCTTATACCTCTATAAGTATCCTGTGACTATTCTACTATGTTTTCCGGAAAAGGAGAAATAGAAACTAGTGATTGGTGATCGATCGATATGCATCTTGGGGTTGGGGGGGGGGCGATCAATCACGACCAAGATCAACCATGACCGAGATCTTCCACACCAGCCCCCCCCCCGATTCGTAGGCTCTATCCGAGAAGGCAAAAGGGATTGCTATCATTACTGCTTCTTCCTATAATGAGAGTTAGGGTGTACGCGAGGTTCATGAAGTCTCGAAGAAAGCTTTGGGTCTTCGAGTGGTTAACGTCTTGCAGATCAAGGGGCGGCTCAAGGAACAAGAGTCTCTGGAAGTATATGGGATTGAATCATCTGCCACTTTCCTCGGTAGCTCAGCGGTAGAGCGGTCGGCTGTTAACCGATTGGTCGTAGGTTCAAATCCCACCCGGGGAGATTCATCCATTTCCAGTAGGATAGAAGATAGTCTAGATGATGTACCTCCCTTCAATAGGGATAATACTTCACTTACGTCAGGGGAGGGGGAGGTACCTCCTCATAATATATATCGTAGAAACCGATAGTATCTTTGAAGATTTACATTATCCACATTCGAGATTCTCAGTAATGAGGTAGTTCTCCCACACCCGTATGCCGAATCGGGACTATAACCATATAGTCGATCAACCGATAGAGGATTCAATATCATGCCTATTTTAAGCTCTAATAATGGATAGAAGACTCCATACCCTCCCTTCTCTTGGCCAATCTAATGCTTCTAAGGATCCGAGTCTAGCGTCGCTTCTTCGAGAATCCCTACTCCAGAGTACTGAATGGTTGGGATAAGCAAATCAATCAATCTTTGTTTTGTCCTCGTCGGAGTCTAGATGTATCGAAGGCTTCTACTCGCTCGACTTGTTACTAGATTGTAAAACCGGAGATTCCACCCCCGGGAATTCTTCCCGATGGGGTTCCCCCCACAGGGGGGGATGTTCTGTCGGTGTGGATCCGTGACAATACCCCGTTCCGGAGTCCCAATCGGGACTATTCCCAACGGGGAATTCAACTCGAGGGGGAACCAATGAATTACTTGTAGAAGCTACTGCTGGAGACTACTAAATATCAGGCTTACTATACGAAAGAGTCAGGTCATATATCATTCCGTTTTGGCGAGAGAGTCATGCCTTTGCGAAGGATCAAGTCCCACAGCTTCAGCTCTGCGTCCGCGCCCGGAATCACAATCTTTGCTTGCCTACTTACCACTGAGAGGGAAGGGACGTTTAGGGATGATTTTGGGCGAGGAGGGATTCGAACCCCCGACACCGTGGTTCGTAGCCACGTGCTCTAATCCCCTGAGCTACAGGCCCCGTCTCCACTGGATCTGTTCCAGGAACCCCTTCTAGGATGGACTGGAATAGAAGCAACCCCTCCTCTCCCCATCCATTCCGATTTAGAAAGATGCGGAAGCTTAGGATCTTCCCTCA